>NC_079212.1:143545964-143570964 GCF_029633865.1 Lampris incognitus | reverse complement strand
GGGGATGCGTTTCAACACGTGGATGGACGAGGATGTTGCTGAAGAATCCCACTCGGGTGGACGACTTTAATACTGTTGAATAGACGTGGATGGGGGAGGGGAAGCGGACGTGGGGGAGGAGGCCTGAGGAGTGGGGAGGAAGCGTACTGGTACCGATTTTTCAAGAATGAGGGGGATGTGCAGACCTGCAGCAACTACAGAGGTGTAAGGGTGATCAGCCACAGCAGGAAGATGTGGGAAAGAGTAATAGAAGCTAGGTTAAGAGGAGAGGGGATGATCAGCGAGCAGCAGTATGGTTTCATGCCAGGAAAGAGCACCACAGATGTGGTGTTTGCTTTGAGAATGTTGATGGAGAAGTATAGAGGAGGCCAGAAGGAGGTACATTGTGTCTTTGTGGATTTAGAGAAAGCATATGACAGGGTGCTGAGAGAGGAGGTGTGGTATTGTATGAGGAAGTCGGGAGTGGTGGAGAAGTATGTAGGAGTGGTGCAGGATATGTATGAGGGCGGTGTGACGGTGGTGAGGTGTGTGGTTGGAATGACAGATGGGGTCAAGGTGGAGGTGGGATTACATCAAGGATCGGCTCTGAGCCCTTTCTTGTCTGCAGTGGTGATGGACAGGTTGATGGATGAAATCAGAAAGGAGTCTCCGTGGACTATAGTGCTTGCGGATGACATTGTGATCTGTAGCGAGAGTAGGGCGCAGGTGGAGGAGAGCCTGGAGAGGTGGAGGTATGCACTGGAGAGAAGGAGGAATGAAAGTCAGTAGGAGCAAGACGGAATACCTATGCGTGAATGGTGAGGATGCAGTGAAATGGTGAGTAGAGGTGATGAAGGTGGATAAGTTTAAATCCTAGGCGTCAACTGTCCAAAGTAACGGGGAGTGCAGGAGAGAGGTGAAGAGGAGCATGCAGGCAGGGTGGAGTGGGTGGAGAAGAGTGTCAGGAGTGATGTGTGACAGAAGGGTACCAGCAAGAGTTAAAGGGAAGGTTTACAAGATGGTAGTGAGACCAGCTATGTTGTATGGTCTGGAGACAGTGGCGCTGATGAGAAGACAGGAGGTGGAGCTGGAGGTGGCAGAGATGAAGATGATAAGATTTTCATTGGGAGTGATGAAGAAGGACAGGATTAGGAAGGAGTATATTAGAGGGACAGCTCAGGTTGGACGGTTTGGAGACAAAGCAAGAGAGACAAGATGGAGATGGTGTGGACATGTGTGGAGGAGAGATGCTGGGTATATTGGGAGAAGGATGCTGAAGATGGAGCTGCCAGGGAAGAGGAGAAGAGGAAGGCCAAAGAGGAGGTGTATGGATGTGGTGAGGGAGGACATGCAGGTGGCTGGTGTGACACATCCTCTTTTCTCAGTATGTTGCCAATCAACCTATTTGAAACCTGCAATATGTGTTATGCAAGGCTTCTGTCCATGTGACTGGCTCAACACGTGGGTTAGGTGAGTGAATATGTGGCGGGAAAACTGGGACCAACCATTACAGTAATGAGCAGGAACAGTCTCCCCGCTACCAGAGTCTCCACATATGGTTTGTTTCATCGTAATCCTTCATCTCGTCACCACGGGAATGCTGATTTTCCTGCGTTGGAAGTTGGCGTCCTTCGGATGTGGGCTGTGGTCTTATCTGAGCTTGATAAGCGACACTGAGATGGAGCGTTAGTGTCGGTGACGAGAGTGGCCTTGTCTGTAACGGGCTTACGGTCGGTCTGTCTGATGAAGCCACGCTGGCTGCTTTTGTACTGCAGGACTGTTGGTACCAGCCGGACAGGACTCGTCCATCGAGTTTGCTTATGACTCTTATTCAAACCCGAGACGGTCGGTGCACGTGTGTCTGTGTGTGCACGTGTGTCTGTGTGTGCACGTGTGTCTCTGTGTGCGCGTGTGTGCACATGTGTCTGTGTGTGCGCACATGTGTCTGTGTGTGCACGTGTGTGCACGTGTGTCTGTGTGTGCACGTGTGTCTGTGTGTACTATATCTGTGTGTGCACGTGTGTCTTTGTGTGCACGTGTATTTGTGTGCGCACGTGTCTGTGCATGTGTCTGTGTGTGCACTCTTGTTACTGTGTGCGTGTGTCTGTGTGTGCATGTGTGTTTTCTTGCTCAGCTGTAGTTGTGAGGACCAGGGTGAAGTTTTAACCACAAGAATTAACACATTTTTCCACAAAGTGGGGAAATTTTGGCTGGTCCTCACTTCTTTAAGGGTCTATTTCCGGGTTAGGATTTGGGGTTACGGTAAGATTAGGATTAGGGATAGGGTTCAGATTAGAATTAGGGAAAGGGTTCAGATTAGGATTAGGGATAGGGTTCAGATTAGGATTAGGGATAGGTTTCAGTTTAGGATTAGGGATAGGGTTCAGATTAGAATTAGGGAAAGGGTTCAGATTAGGATTAGGGATAGGGTTCAGATTAGGATTAGGGATAGGTTTCAGTTTAGGATTAGGGATAGGGTTCAGATTAGGATTAGGGATAGGGTTCAGATTAGGATTAGGGATAGGGTTCAGATTAGGATTAGGGAAAGGGTTCAGATTAGGATTAGGGATAGGGTTCAGATTAGGATTAGGGATAGGGTTCGGATTAGAATTAGGGATAGGGTTCAGATTAGAATTAGGGATAGGGTTCAGATTAGGATTAGGGATAGGGTTCAGATTAGGATTAGGGATAGGGTTCAGATTAGGATTAGGGATAGGGGTTAAGATTAGGATTAGGGATAGGGGTTAAGATTAGGATTAGGGAAAGGGTTAAGATTAGGATTAGGGATAGGGGTTAAGATTAGGATTAGGGATAGGGGTTAAGATTAGGATTAGGGAAAGGGTTAAGATTAGGATTAGGGATAGGGGTTAAGATTAGGATTAGGGATAGGGTTCAGATTAGGATTAGGGATAGGGTTCAGATTAGGATTAGGGAAAGGGTTCAGATTAGGATTAGGGATAGGGTTCAGATTAGGATTAGGGATAGGGTTCAGATTAGGATTAGGGATAGGGTTCAGATTAGGATTAGGGAAAGGGTTCGGATTAGGATTAGGGATAGGGTTAAGAATAGGATTAGGGAAAAGGTTCAGATTAGGATTAGGGATAGGGTTAAGATTAGGATTAGGGAAAGGGTTCAGATTAGGATTAGGGATAGGGTTCAGTTTAGGATTAGGGATAGGGTTCAGCATGTAGCTCTGATGGTTATGGTTAAGGGCTAGGGAACGAATGTCGTCAATAAGAGATCCTCACAAAGAAGGACAAGTGTGTGTGTGTGTGTGTGTGTGTGTGTGTGTGTGTGTGTGTGTGTGTGTGCATCCAGGAGGGCATACAGGGTGAAGTAACGGACAAAGGTTGAGAAGTTGTCATCACCCCTCTGCCGCCGGTGGGGGCGGCGGTAGCAGCTTCAGAGCTTTTGTGTTGTTTCTGCAGGAGTGTTGGATGCCAGAGTTGCTGAGGTCGACCTCAGTCATCATTGTTTCCTGTCTGCACGGCAGTCCTGAGGTCAGCGAAAAACCCATTTCCACGACACGCACGCCATGCCCCCCCCCACCCCCCGTCTCAATTATGAACACCCTGTGCAATGCCACCAAACACACCCGTCCACCACCCACACTTTCTGATCTCTCCGTTCTGGTGTCCGTCAGGATTATTGAACTTGGATAAATAAATAAATAGGTAGGCCTTTTGTTGCATGTGCATGACATGTAATGGGAATACAAGTAGAGCAGGTATCTGGACGGTTAGCCAGATTGATTTCAGTCATCCCGGTGCTAAAACACCCAGGAGAGGTTTAAAATTATTCATAGGACATCAGTTTTCTGAAACTAATATTATATGAATACATTTACACTTCTCCTGGATGGTATCTATCAGTCTTTATCTATATATTATCTCTATATATATTATCTATATATTATCTCTATATATATTATCTCTATGTTCTCCATATATATTATCTATATATTATCTCTATATTATCTCCATATATATTATCTATGTATTGTCTCTCTATGTATAATCTATATATTATCTCGATATATATTATCTATATATTATCTCAATATACATTATCTATATATTATCTCTATATATTATCTCTATATTATCGCTGTATATTATCTATATTATCTCCATATATATTATCTATATATTATTTCTATATAGTATATATATATTATCTCTATATATCATCTCTATATATTATCTCTATATAGTATCTCCATATATATTATCTCTATATATTATCTCTATATTATCTCTCTATACTATCTATATATTATCTCTATGTATATTATCTCTATATTATCTCCATATATATTATCTATATATTATCTCCATATATAATATCTCTCTATATATGATCTATATATGATCTATATATATGATCTATGTATTATCTCTATATTATCTCCATATATATTATCTCTATATAGTATCTCTATATATATTATCTCTATATGATCTATATATTATCTCCATATATGTTATCTCTATATTACCTCTCTATATATTATCTATATATTACCTCTATATATTATCTATATAATATCTATTCATCTATCTATTGATCTAGCTACGTATTGTTACTGCCAATATTACTGCTGCTACTATAAACACCACTTTATATATATATACACACACACACACACACACATATATATATATATATACACTCACCGGCCACTTTATTAGGCACACCTGTCCAACTGCTCGTTAACGCAAATTTCTAATCAGCCAATCACATGGCAGCAACTCAATGCATTTAGGCATGTAGACATGGTCAAGACGATCTGCTGCAGTTCAAACTGAGCATCAGAATGGGGAAGAAAGGTGATTTAAGTGACTTTGAACGTGGCATGGTTGTTGGTGCCAGACGGGCTGGTCTGAGTATTTCAGAAACTGCTGATCTACTGGGATTTTCACGCACAACCATCTCTAGGGTTTACAGAGAATGGTCCGAAAAAGAGAAAATATCCAGTGAGCGGCAGTTCTGTGGGCGAAAATGCCTTGTTGATGCCAGAGGTCGGAGGAGAATGGCCAGACTGGTTCGAGCTGACAGAAAGGCAACAGTAACTCAAATAACCACTCATTACAACCGAGGTATGCAGAAGAGCATCTCTGAACACACAACACGTCGAACCTTGAGGCAGATGGGCTACAGCAGCAGAAGACCACACCGGGTGCCACTCCTGTCAGCTAGGAACAGGAAACTGAGGCTACAATTCGCACAGGCTCACCAAAATTGGACAATAGAAGATTGGAAAAACGTTGCCTGGTCTGATGAGTCTCGATTTCTGCTGCGACATTCGGATGGTAGGGTCAGAATTTGGCGTCAACAACATGAAAGCATGGATCCATCCTGCCTTGTATCAACGGTTCAGGCTGGTGGTGGTGGTGTAATGGTGTGGGGGATATTTTCTTGGCACACTTTGGGCCCCTTAGTACCAATTGAGCATCGTGTCAACGCCACAGCCTACCTGAGTATTGTTGCTGACCATGTCCATCCCCTTATGACCACAGTGTTCCCATCTTCTGATGGCTACTTCCAGCAGGATAACGCGCCATGTCATAAAGCTCGAATCATCTCAGACTGGTTTCTTGAACATGACAATGAGTTCACTGTACTCAAATGGCCTCCACAGTCACCAGATCTCAATCCAATAGAGCACCTTTGGGATGTGGTGGACCGGGAGATTCGCATCATGGATGTGCAGCCGACAAATCTGCAGCAACTGCGTGATGCTATCATGTCAATATGGACCAAACTCTCTGAGGAATGTTTCCAGTACCTTGTTGAATCTATGCCACGAAGGATTAAGGCAGTTCTGAAGGCAAAAGGGGGTCCAACCCGGTACTAGCAAGGTGTACCTAATAAAGTGGCCAGTGAGTGTATATATACACACATATATATATATACATATACATGTGCAGTATAAGTGTGCCAGCCATGTATGTCATTGTATATATTATGATCTACATGGTTGGAAAATCCATTTTGCTGTAAAAACCTGTGGCTGTTAAGTGTCTTTGACATTTTAAGCCTCACAGGTGAAGTTGAGCATCTGGCCTCATCATATGGCGGCGGAGCGGCCATATGGCGGCGGAGCAGACATACGGCTTCCACCTCGTCTATCTGGGATCCGGAGCTCCGATATTAAACCGGAGCTCCGGCGAGTCAGAGCCCAGACCCACCGTGACCCAGCAAATCAAAAATTAATAAATAATATGACACACACACACAAAAAAAACGTAATAACGCATAGACGTGTCCGCTGATTCAGCGTCCGTCCGCTGTGGCGTGAAGAGCGGAGTGGGAAAGGTAAAGCATGCAACAGATTAGCAGGGAAAAAATAGAAAGGGAAACCTGCGGCCAGTCGAGGAGAAGTTTTCCATTTTATTTTGATTTTTCATTATCTGGCTGGTGGAAGTATAAATGCCAGGAGGATTAGAGAAATTACATGGGCTCTCGTCTTTCCTGGCCCACTGCTTATCCCTCCTCTCGACTCTCATCTCTCTCTCTCTCTCTCTCTCACTCTCTCTCAATTTCTCTCCCCCTCTCTCTCAGCCCCCATCCCTCTCCCTCCCCCTCTCCACCCTCCAACTCTCAAATTTATGTTCCTCTCCTCTCTCTCTCTCTATTCCCTTCCCACTCCTTTACCTTCTTCACCTCGCCGCTTGCTCTCCACTTCCCCCCCCCCTCCCACTCTCTCTCTCTATCTCTCCCCCTCTTATCATCTATTTCCCCCCTCTTTTTAAACCACATCCCCCCCTCCCCCCTCACCACATTTCCTATTCAGCTCAGGCTTGATCGACGCCACGCAGCAATACCAAAGGCCCTTGTTGGCGACCCCCCCCATCCCCCCCCTCCGCGCCGAGGAGCACGGAGAAGAAGTGTTTTAAGAAGGGGGGGGGGCCTCACCCTCACCCTAATCCTCCAGATCCATCACAGATCGCGGGGCCGACACAGGCGACAGAGATTAGAGGGGGCAGATACTGACTGTATTGATTGGCCCCTCTCGTCCCCGGGGCCAGCCCAGTTGCTCGCTCGTGTAATGGAAAACGCCGTAATGAATTTCAGCCAGTCAGAGAGGAAGCTGCGGGCTGCTAACGGTAGCTGGGCTAATGGTAGCCGGGCTAATGGTAGCCGGGCTAATGGTAGCCGGGTTAATGGTAGCTGGGCTAATGGTACCCGGGTTAATGGTAGCTGGCCTAATGGTAGCCGGGCTAACGGTAGCCGGGCTAACGGTAGCCGGGCTAACGGCAGCCGGGCTAACGGCAGCCGGGTTAACGGTAGCTGGGCTAACGGCAGCCGGGCTAACGGTAGCCGGGCTAACGGTAGCCCGGGGATAACGGCAGCCGGGCTAACGGCAGCCGGGCTAACGGCAGCCGGGCTAACGGTAGCCCGGGGATAACGGCAGCCGGGCTAACGGCAGCCGGGCTAACACCGCCGACACGCCGGCTGCATCCTTCAGTTATACGTGAGGCAAATGACGTCAGTAATCGGTTGCGCCAACCGCAACGGGGGGAAAAAAGATAAAAATCTCTTTCGATGTCAGTCTCATGTCTGTTAACACGTGATACCGGCTCTATCTCGTCTATTTTGTATTGCAGTAATTCCCGCCAAAATTACAATATCGGAGGGAGACAAACGTCACCAGCTTTTCCATTGCTATGGTTAGACGTGATAGTTTGATTAAACAAAATCACATAGAAGGGGGCGTCCGGGTAGCGTAGCGGTGTATTCCGTTGCCTACCAACACGGGGATCGCCGGTTCGAATCCCCGTGTTGCCTCCGGCTTGGTCGGACGTCCCTACAGACACAATTGGCCATGTCTGCGGGTGGGAAGCCGGATGTGGGTATGTGTCCTGGTTACTGCACTAGCGCCGCCTCTGGTCTGTCGGGGCACCTGTTCGGGGGGGGGGAATAGCTTGATCCTCCCATGTGCTACGTCTCCCTGGCGAAACTCCTCACTGTCAGGTGAAAAGAGGCGGCTGGTGACTCCACATGCATGGGAGGAGGCATGTGGTAGTTTGCAGCCCTCCCCGGATCAGCAGAGGGGGTGGAGCAGCACCCAGTACGGCTCGGAAGAGTGGGGTAATTGGCCAGATACAATTGGGGAGAAAAGGGGAGAATCCCCCCCCCCCAAAAAGAAAAAGACGTTTATTAAGAGTGCCCTGAAGTAAACCCCCTTTTTTTGTAAGTGCCACTTTAATGGAGATTAGCTGCCCCACCTCCCCACCCTAAATACCCAACACGTTCTCATACCATGGGGTCATAAATCAGCATTCAAAATAAATCAGTGCCAAATGGTGGATATACTGTACAAGTCGTAGAGTACCCTTACATATCAACGTAGAGGCACGCTGGGTGTTCAGTAGACTCCAATGGTAAACCTCCTGCGGCATTGTGGGACACCTACAGCTATTTTACCAGGGGCAGAACATTTTTCTGCAAGGATGGTTCGGCCTAATACATGAATATTAGTGATTTCCAGGCTATAGAGTGGTTAAATTTCTGTTTAAGGCTTGGTAGTGGTTAGAATAAGGGGTTTAGATGAGGTAGTGGCTAAATTGAGGGTTACGATTAGGTAGTGGTCAACTTTAGGGATAAGATAAGGAGGTGGTTAACCACCTCCTTATCTTATCCTTGTTTTTACGACTACCTAAGTAAAAATAAGGTTTAAGATAAGGTAATGGTTTAGGGTTAAGATCACGTTGGGGTTAGGTTAAAGGTTTGGTCGTGGGATATGGAAAGGGTACCTTGCGTGTGATATATTGGACCATGGGACGAGAACGGGCTCAAATTTGTGCTGCCCATATGACCGAATTTCTGCTAACAGAAAGAGAGAGGAAAAAAAACCCTCTTTGTGTTTGGCCCCCAGGGGTAATTTGTCCCTTGTAATGTCAGGAACTTGTGTTTTATTGAGGCATTTGTTAATTTTCGTTGGCAGTCACATTCGGGCAGGTTTCGACTGCCAAAAAACCAGGAGGGACCAGCTGGGCCAGTCACTTTGCAGTCCGTTCCCCGAGGTTGAACGGCCAATTCATTTCAGCTAAGCTTAAATACCCATGTGCCAAGTTTCTCCATTTTTGGAAGCCGATGAACATTTGAAGTGGCCATGGCTCATTTGAACTGGTCCTTGTACATATGAACATTAAGGAACATAAATTAAGTTTAAATGATGATTAATAGCCGTGCAGAAATGTAATCACCATTATCGTTCCGTTGGTAAATGTGTGCCGACCATTCCCGAGATGTGCGGAACCATTTCTGATCCGCTCCCGACGCTGGTTCCCCCGCCTGTTCAAGTTAGGCGACGAGATGGAGGCCGCATATGTGAAAACTGCAGTTCGGAAGGAAACAACAAATGACCAAAATTATTGATGATGACAAAAACTATACGTGGCAGCGGCAGCGCTGGTTAAGTGACGGCAGGACTCAGGAACTTCAGAGTGGGAGGAAATGGAAATGCCAAAAACAGGGCCCGTCATTGTGTTCAGGAATTCACCGCCGGTCTCCATTTTGATGGCCAGGTGAGGCAGCTGTGGGCACCGAGGTGTGTTTTTGGGCTTCTCCGTAACGGGCCCCCGCTGCATTGACCCCTGGACAGCTAGTCGTACATAGATAGTCTTGTTGCTGTAATCCGGCTGCTGCTTGATCGTATTGTAAAACAGGTCGCGCCTCCACTTCCCCCCCCCCATTGACCCGGGCCCCGGTCTCCCCAGAGACTCTTATCTACCTCTGGTTTCATCTTTTGTTCATGACTGCTTCTTCAGTTGTTTGTGTCGGCTCCAGCCACACCTCTCTCTCTCTCTCTCTCTCTCTCTCTCTCTCTCTCTCTCTCTCTCTCTCCCCCTCTTCCTCTCTCTCTTTCCCTCCCTCTCTCTTCCTCCCTCCCTCCCTCTTTCTTGCTCTCTCTTACTCTGTCACTCTCTCTCTCTCTCCCTCCCCCTCTCTCTCCTTCCCTCCCTTGCTCTCTCTGTCTCTCTCTGCCCCTTTCTTTCTCACTCTCCCTCCCTTCCTCTCTCTTTTCCCTCTCTCTCTCCCCCCTCTGTCTCTCCCTCACTCTCTGTCTGTCTGTCTCTCCCTCCCTTGCTCTCTCTCTATCTTTCTCCATCTCTCACTCTCTCTCTCTCCCTCTCTCAGTCTCACTCTTTTCCCCCCTATCTCTTTCTCTCCCTCTCTCCCCCTCTCTCGCATTGTCTCTCTCTCTGTCCCTCTGTCTATCTGTCTGTCTATCTATCTGTCTGTCTGTCTGTCTGTCTGTCTGTCTGTCTGTCTCTCTCTCCCTCTGCCTCTTATCTTTCTCTCACTCTCTCCCTCCCTCCCCCCGCCTCTCTCGTTCTGTGTGTGTGTGTGTGTGTGTGTGTGTGTGTGTGTGTGTGTGTGTGTGTGTGTGTGTGTGTGTGTGTTTGTGTGTGTGTGAGCGTTACAGGTCTGTCGTCTGTGGCGCTGCACTGGTAATGATGGACAGAACTGCGATAGCGTATAAGAAGGACGGAGGACGTCCTAGCAAATGCATTTTGCGTGGTTTTGCAGCAGTCGCTGAGAGGAGTCCTGGGCTGCTTCTATCCAGCGTTCATTTGTGAATCTGCGACTGCTCATCTGCTCGGCATCTATTGCACGTCCGCTCCTCCCTCCTCTCATGCGCTTCCTGAGATTTCCTCCTCCTCTAGATGTGTGACACCTCATGAACCCGGCTTCTGACTCACCCACAGACTGCCATTTAGTCTCACGTTTGAGCTGTACCATCTGGTTAGATTTGGGTGGGGGGGGGGGGGTCGAGACCCCTGCAGAATCGTGTGTGAGAGATTGTATGGAAAAATGTGCGGTTAAAGATTTTCCTTTTCTTATTCTATTAGCGTTGTGAGCATTACTGGTCAGAAAATGGACAGTGTTGTTGTCTGCATCTCCGCCACTATCCCCTATTCACCTCTCCTTCATATTCTATCACGTGGTTTCATGCGAGGTAGGAGTTCACAGAAACTCCATCGGCAGAGATGTAAGTAAGACGTTCCCTGTCACCTTTAACCTGCTCGACCAAATCCGTCTTCAGATGACAGTTGTGTTTCTGATGTGTCAGCTTGTTTTCCGGGTTGTTGGTTTAGCTAAACCATGATTCAGACCAGCTAGCTTTAGCCCTGTTGACCCGCTGCTAAAAACATCTATTTTACAATGTAAACGTAAAGAGTCCAGTCAGGATGTGACGTCAATGATATATAATGTCTGATACCCCACTGCAAATGGGCAGTCAGTACCAGACCCACTTCCATTACAAATTTAACACAATGTTCCTGTATGGTTCTGCTCACATCTTTGACACGTAAACGTGTCTTTGTTTTGCGGAACTTTTTTCCCCCCTCACACATGTTTTTTTAATTGACTATGGCAGCAAATTGTGCCATTACCGTTGGTTGGGCCTTTTTGTTGGCACTAGAATTAATATTTTTCATGTACTGTCCAAAACCTTTATAAAAAACAATAAAAAGGGGTCTTTGGTTTGTAAACGTGCACTTATGTATATAGGATCTAGCTAGAAATATCAATAGAATTATGATACATGCTCTTCCTCAAGTTTATTGTCATAGGCAAAGAATCCGAAAAATAATCCACTCATAAAACAATGCAAAATCCATGTATAAGGTGTCACGAATAAATTTTGAAACATCTTTCCATGGAGTCCTCGAATATTGACAATGCCAGAACAGATGGGGCACCGTGTCTGGATGAGCTGAGCAAAAAGAACAACTTATATTTATATCGGCCTCACGTTTCTTGGGAAAATGCTTGGCAGGGTAAAATGTATGTAAAAACTCAAAAGGAAACCGCTCATCTTATTAGCAGTGCTGGGAAGGTTATTTTTAAAGTGTAATAGGCTACAGATTACTAGTTACCCTGTTAAAAATGTCATTAGTAATGCAACTGTTTTAATTATTTCATCAAAGTAGTGTAACTTATTACTTGTGATTACTTTTTGATTACTTTTCTAACAAATATTTTAAGCTGGGCAATAAAACTGAAAAGTCCTAAAAACATAAATTTAAACCAGGCAGTGTAAACCTCACAACAGTACTCATCACTGATTGCTGTCAAACTTTAATTAAGAGTTCTCAGATATAATTTGAATTAAGACTGGAATGTTTTGATTTTAAAGAGGAACCACCAAATCACCAATTTTTGATTATTAATTGTAATTTAATTACATATTTCTCCTCAGTAACTGTAATGGATTACAGTTACATTTATTTTGTAATCTAATTATGTAACGCCGTTACATGTAACTAGTTACTCCCCAACACTGCAGCTGTTGGTGAGTCAGTGACCACACTTTTGACCAAGGGCTGTTCTAAGCAGAGTTGCTGCGGTAAGTAGTGACGTAGGGCTTCGTGACAACCCTCACTCTGAAACAAGGAGCGAAGAGCTTTGTTAATTTTCCTGCAGGATGGCGAGAAACACATTTTCCCACCAGGGGAGTCGGCAGGATTAACCGGAGAAACGTCTTCTTGGACTAAACAAACCTTGCACAAAATTACAGAACCATTAGGAGTCGCTCCCGTTACCAGAGCAGATTCCTTGTGACGGGAAAACTGAAACGAGAGATGACGTCATTGCAGTTCATAAGCTGGCCTTCCGGGGTCATCTTCCCTCTCCCATATGGAGGGTCTAAGGGGGAAAGCGGGCGCCATACATTGACGCGTGCTGTATTCACGTTGCAACGTGCACGGACAAATAGACTCGCTAGCCTTTGGCTAATGGGTCGGACTCTTCAGTGGAGTGGTTAACGTTGCCGCCCGTGGTGCGGGAGACCCGGGTTCGCGTCCCGGCTGTGGCAGTTCCTGGCTGCCCCCGCCCCCGCCCTGAATTCGCTGCAACGTATTTTGGAGAAAGTAATGTGAATTTCAAGCCCTCTGGGGCTGTATCTGTGATCTCGGTCTGCATACATAAACTCAGCCTGACTTGTGGTCTCTGCCAGGCCGTTACAAAGCCTTCCGGTCTCATTGGTATTCCAGCTACAGATGTTCTCCCTTCTTTGAAATTCCAGCGGGTGTTTGGATGCGGGGCTCTTAATGCGCACCTCATCCCAGCGAAAACGGCTTGACGAGCATCTGACATCAGCCGTTGACTCGTCAAGTAGAGATGCGCCGATCGATCGGCCGGTGACCGGAACCGGCCGATTTTCCGCTTGATCGGCCGTGACCGCTGACCGGCTGGTCAGACGCATCCGGTTCTCAGCCAGTCACGTTTACACGCAGACGCCGCGCGGTGGTTCGTGCCACACACACACACACACAAATAAGCTGCATGTGTCCAGTAACGTGGAGCACTTTATGTTATTCTGAGAGCTGTTGGAGGGAGAACGACAGCAGGTCCTGTAACCTTGTGCAGATCTGGAAGATTCAGATTCCTTCTTTCAGCTTTTTCCCTGTTTTTCAGGGGTCGCCACAGCAGATTTTACAGTTTCCATCAGGACCCTGTGAGGGCACAGTACCAATGCTGACCGTGGTTCGATCCGGTATGGTCTTGTCAATCTGCATATTGATTTGGCAAAATCTTACGCCGGATGCCCTTCCTGACACAACCACTAACCCTATGGACGGGGGCACAGGTAAGGCGCTGGATGCCATCCCAGTATTCATGGACTTGCGCCCACGCCTGTCGCTATTTGTGCAGATCTGGAAGAGATGTTATTCAATAGTCGGTGTTTTATTATGAACATACAATTGACATTTCCATTACAGAACAGTTACACAATGTTTGTGTATGCTGTCAATTATAGTTCTTAAGGGGGAAATAAATAAATATCGGTATCGGCCAAAATCGGTATCGGCAGGTAACACTTTAAAAAAAATATCGGAATCGAGAAAGAAAATGGTCATCAGTGAACCAGTCATAGAGAATGGGTTATTGGCAGTGAATGGAGAGAATAGTGAAAGAGGAAAGGGTGATCTCCCTTGTCTACTGCCTTAATATGAGCAGAACAGTTACACAATGTTTGTGGATGCTGTCAGTTATAGTCCTTAGGGGGAAATATCGGTATCGGCCAAAATCGGAATCGGTCAAGAAAATGGTCATCAGTGAACCAGTCATAGAGAATGGGTTAATGGCAGTGAATGGAGAGAATAGTGAAAGAGGAAAGGATGAGCTTCCTTGTCTACTGCCTTAATATGAGCAGAACAGTTACACAATGTTTGTGGATGCTGTCAGTTATAGTTCTTAGGGGGAAATATCGGTATCGGCCAAAATCGGAATCGGCAGGTAACACTTTTAAAAATATATCGGTGTAGAAAATAGTAATCGGTGGATCTCTGTTATCTGGTCTCTTCTGGTGATATGGCAGGAGAGAGGGAAGATCTTCCTTTCCTCCTTCACTATTCTCTCCGTCCACTGCCAGTCACCCGTTCTCTGACTCACTTCCCTCCACCGCTCCACCTTTCAATCAGCCCGCGCTGCTTGTCCGTCCGTTCAAACCTGTCAATCAAACCCCTTTTCTCACTTTCATCGCTGTCCTTTCCCGTCACTCTGATCCGCCGGTGCCGGTGCCACGGCCCCGTTTACTGCCCTGCAGGGCGTGTTGAGGATTTGGGTTTCCCTAGACCCTGCGTGCACGTGTCCTGCCGTGAAGGCGTCTGCATCACGGTTTAGGGCTAATCGGCCATTTTGGTTTGTGAATAATCGTTGCAGATCAAGTTGTGTCTGTCCTGCCTGAACTGCACCCCTTCTTTGGCTGACCTAGAAATTCTGGAGGTGTCCTGTTCTTCCCAGCCTTCATTTCTTTGTAACATCTCCTTTATATTCTCCTCCCTTGTCCTTGGAAGGAACCCAGACTGAAGTACTACCAAAAAACAAGTCCATGATAAATAGACGGGTTTTCTGTAGGAACACTTCTTCCATGACCCACATCCCTCCTGTGGTTTAGTTTGCTCAGAGCAGGAGATGGCCGGAAGTCATGAAACATGGTGTCTAATTATACGTCCATGGTTTTACCAAGTACCCCTCCCCCCTCCCCGGCTCTTAAACCATATTTATATGGCATGTATACTTCTTTTTTTTCTCCTCCCTTTTCTCCCCAGTTGTATCTGGCCAGTTACCCCACTCTTCCAAGCCATCCCGGTCTCTGCTCCACCCCCTCCTCTGCCAATCCGGGGAGGGCTGCAGACTACCACATGCCTCCTCCCATACATGTGGAGTCACCAGCTGTGTCTTTTCACCTGACAGTGAGGAGGGTCACGCTATTCCCCCCCCCGAACAGGCGCCCCGACCGACCAGAGGAGGCGCTAGTGCAGCGACAAGGACACACATCCACATCCGGCCTCCCACCCGCAGACACGGCCAATTGTGTCTGTAGGGACGCCCGACCAAGCCGGAGGTCACACGGGGATTCGAACCGGCGATCCCCGTGTTGGTAGGCAACGGAATAGACCGCCACGCCACCCGGACGCCCCGAGCCTCACTTTTTTTTATCATCTTCTTTATGATTTCAAGTTTCCAGTACTGTGTTTAATTACATGGGGGAATACCTGCTTTTACTGCCACTAATTACAGTTAGCACCATCACGGTCGCTGCACCCAGTGCTCCTCAAGCTCCCTGTCTGTCTGTCTGTCTGTCTGTCTGTCTGTCTGTCTGTCTGTCTGTCTGTCTGTCTGTCTGTCTGTCTGTCTGTCTGTCTGTCTGTCTGTCTGTCTGTCTGTCTGTCTGTCTGTCTGTCTGTCTGTCTGTCTGTCTGTCTGTCTGTCTGTCTGTCTGTCTGTCTGTCTGTCTGTCTGTCTGTCTGTCTGTGTGTGAGAGAATGTGGGAGAAAATATGGACAGACAGATGTGCACACACATCTGTCTGTCTATAGCTGTGTCTGCACGCCGGTCTGTATATTTTTGCTCCCGTTCCTTTTGTCTTCCTCCTTAGCCATCCATCCTTGGAAGAGCGGCGGCGGCGGCGGAGGAGCCTCCCCCCCCCGGGTCTCGCTCGATGTGATGGATTGCCAACAGAACACAATAGCTACAAGGCCTCTGCTAATCATGCTATTGATCCTGTAATTCCACACGTTTTGAAACTCCCACCTCGGCAGGTGGCACCAGTGAACAAAGCCCAAGTCTTCATCTCTTCTTCCTCGGTCGGTAGGGCGCCCGGCGACCCGGGGGAGGTGATTGAGACCAACGCACCTGCACAGCATCCCGGGCCCAGCTCCAGCAAATGTATTCAGACGGCGCACACGTCACAGGACATCTTCCACGTTGAGAACAAATGAACAGCAGCGGATGGCTGATGGACCGCCCCTCCCCTTACGTCTGCCTCCGCGCTGAACACCTGTGAAGGGTAGGACATCTTGTGGTTTGTTGTGGTGTGATGCAATGCGTTGTACTGTCTTCTTCCTGGTGGACCACAGTGTTTAACTTAACATTTCTGGGCCCAAAATGGGATGCAAAAATTCACAAGCCCCCCCCCCCCCATGCTTGATCTACAGATCTACTACTACTACTACTACTACTTTCAGCTGCTACCGTTAGGGGGCGCCACAGCGGATCATCCGTTTCCATCTCTTCCTGTCGTCTGCATCTTCCTCTGTCACACCAGCCACCTGCATGTCCTCCCTCACCACATCCATAAACCTCCTCTTTGGCCTCCCTCTTCTCCTCTTCCCTGGCAGCTCCATATTCAGCATCCTTCTCCCAGTATACCCAGCATCTCTCCTCCACACATGTCCAAACCATCTCAATCTTGCCTCTCTTGCTTTGTCTCCAAACCGTCCCACCTGAGCTGTCCCTCTAATATACTCGTTCCTAATCCTGTCCTTCTTCATCACTCCCAATGAAAATCTTATCATCTTCAACTCTGCCACCTCCAGCTCCACCTCCTGTCTTTTCATCAGGGCCACTGTCTCCAAACCATACAACATAGCTGGTCTCACTACCATCTTGTAAACCTTCCCTTTAACTCTTGCTGATACCCTTCTGTCACAAATCACTCCTGACACTCTTCTCCACCCACTCCACCCTGCCTGCACTCTCTTCTTCACCTCTCTTCTGCACTCCCCGTTACTTTGGACAGTTGACCCCAAGTATTTAAACTCATCCACCTTCGTCACCCCTACTCCTTGCATCCTCACCATTCCGCTGTCCTCCCTCTCATTCACGCTTAGATATTCTGTCTTGTTCTACAGATGACCCTGCCAAACTATCTCTCTCACACACACACACACACAAATTTAGAAACAGACACAACTACAAAGTAGACTGCTGTAGATTGCTGCCATTGCAGGAGGCTTCCTCCCTGCGGAGTAGAGGGCCTTTGTGGACACTGTGTGGAGTACACTGAATCGGAGACCACATGATAGGTTTCAACATTCGTGTGACCAGTTACTATTTGACTACATTTCTATATAAACGTAGTCTACAAAGTTCATCGTTTACAGCTTCAGGGCGGCACGGTGGCCCAGCGGTTAGCGCTGTTGCGTCACAGCAAGAAGGCCCTGGGTTCGAACCCCGGGCCGTCCCAGGTCCTTTCTGTGTGGAGTTTGTGTGTTGTTCCCGTGTCTGCGTGGGTTTCCCCCGGGGTGCTCCGGTGTCCTCTCTTCATCAAAAAGACATGCGTGTTAGGGTTAATACTCCTGCCTGTGCCCCTGAGCAAGGCAGTGGAAAGAAGAACTGCAGTTGGCCCCCTGCTCCTAGGACGGGTTGAATTCATTGTAAGAACGGCTGTTAAGTGGCTTTCAGTCATTCACGTCAACTGACACTAGGTGTATTCCACAGAGCAAGTGATCAACAGTGTTGGGGTCCGCTCACACGTGCCCGAAATTAACACTGGCCAATATTTGCCTCCCCTTCACTTCCATGCTGTGTGGGCGAAGGGGCAGTAAAACATCCGCTAACGGTGACGAAGGAAATCTTATCAGGCTCACAATGACGAAGGACCCAGGAAGTAGACTGGCACGGGTGGTAAAAGGTCCCAAAAGGTTTAATCAGGCAGACAGGTGGGTACACGGGAACTGATCAGATCAGGCAGGGGTGTCGAAGACGGCAGGCAAAAGGCAGAGTCACAGAAGACAGGCAGTGGTCAAAACTCTCACTGGGAAGACAAGAAAACAATGCTGGAACAGTCACACGAACTGGCAACACGAGGGAGCCAACACATGGCCTAAATACAGCACGTGGGGGAGACAGTGAGGCTCAGGGGGGACACATTAGGGCGGGGCCGGTAGTCACACAGGAAGCAAACTTGACAGGAAGAGACATCTGAAACGAGAGATAAATGTTAACACCAAAAGAAAACAGGAAACACTGGGAACTATGAGAACCACATAAAACGTGACCTAGGAGGCTTGTAGGCTTACTGTTTTACCCCAAACTGTAATTGTAATGACCGTAGTGTGTATCATGTGTAACGTTTATGTGCTTGTACCAAACGAAGGCCTACCTTTGAGAGTCATTGCTGGACAGTGATGGGGGAGGGGTGGCCGGGGGTTACCCCCAGCCTTTGTCGGGGTTGATGCCAGTGGACCCTTTGTGAACCTTTCGTAACTGTAACAAAAGGATGGAAGTTGTAATTGAGTATCCACCGGTGAGAGACTCGGTGCGGTGTATGTCTTGTGAGGCCAGTTCTTCTAACTGGTGCAGGGTTGTTGTCGGAGTTTTGAGTAATCAGAGAGGCATTACAGTTGCATGTTTTCTCAAAACGATGCCATTAACAATGCTAGCTAGGTGTGTCCGGGTGGCGTGGTGGTCTATTCCGTTGGTTACCAACACACGGATCGCTGGTTCGAATCCCCGTGTTACCTCCGGCTTGGTCGGGCGTCCCTATGCAAACACAATTGGCCGTGTCTGTGGGTCGGAAGCCGGATGTGGGTATGTGTCCTGGTCGCTGCACTAGCGCGACCAGGTCGCTGCACTAGAGCCTCCGGCACACTACGTTCCCCTGGCGAAATTCCTCACTGTCAGGTGAAAAGAAGCGGCTGGCGACTCCACGTGTATTGGAGGAGGCATGCGGTTGTCTGCAGCCCTCCCCCAATCGGCAGAGTGTCATGGTTGTGTGGTCTGGCTCCTCGGGGCTCGCCTGTTCTCCATCAAGCTATTTCGGCTCACCTGTCCCCCATTTATATGAGTAACCCTGATTGCCCCATTTGCCTGATTGCCCCATTTCCCTGATTGCCCATGCGGTCCCTGGTCACCTTATCCCCGGCCCCTTATTTGGCTTGCAGTTCCTGTTCCTGCCCTGCCCTACTCACCTGTTCCTGTTCCTGCCCTGCCCTTCTCACCTGTCAAACCATTTCCCTGATTGGCTGTGTCAGGTTATGTATTCCCCCTGGTTGCCCTGGTGCTTTGTTGGATCCCCAGATTAGCAGAGGGGGTGGAGCAGTGACCGGGGCGGCTCGGAAGTGTGGGATAATTGACCAAGTAAAATTGGGGAGAAAAAAGGGTGGATCCACCCCCCCCCAAAAAAAACAAAACAAAACAATGCTAGCTTGCTCGCTAATGTTACATAACACTCATAGCTCTGGAAAGTTCCAGGCTTGTGTTCAGAAGAAGTTACCCAAATAGTTACAAAAATACAAAGAAAAACGCGTCTGCTAAATGAAATTTTAAATTGTCGTTGTAAATTGAAATTTACACGTTTCCAAGACACTATCCCATTATTTAGGTAGAGTAACTGTAATAGTTACATAGACTTGCCCAAATATTTTACAAATACCAACCTGTCCAAGAGCAGCAAGGCGACATCCGTGTCTGCCCTCAGTCCCTTCTCTTCTTTCAGCGCTCTACCACGAGGAACAGCTACACCAATGGTTATCCGCGTTTGTTCCTGCTGTCGATCGTTTTCTTTTTTACCCTTCATCCTTCCTCTGAATGCCGAGTTTCTTTTGTCTCCGGAGCATCAGAAACTTTCCTTGGACACTTCTTGGGTGCTTTCACCATACCCCTACTTGCTGTCATGCCTTCAGCTCTTCAGATCAGCTAGCCCCTAGCGCTGGCAGAGCGATCATTGCTGGTTGCCATAAAACACATCACTTCCGGTGCGCTAGCGCTGGAATTAAGCGCGGGAATGTCGCCACAGACACTAGATTTTTAAAACTGCTATACTGCAAATACAGCGAGCTTTACCTGGCAGTGATAAGCTTAATCAACATTGTTTGAACTCATTTGCCAAGGGCTTGAAAGTCATGGACATTAATTTATAGACAAGTCCAACATTCTGGCTTTAATTAATGAG
The DNA here is from genome assembly GCF_029633865.1 of Lampris incognitus. Taxonomy (NCBI): domain Eukaryota; kingdom Metazoa; phylum Chordata; class Actinopteri; order Lampriformes; family Lampridae; genus Lampris; species Lampris incognitus. The sequence continues at coordinate 143,550,785 of NC_079212.1, read as the reverse complement.
GCAGTTCATGTTCTTTACCCATCTTTCTGGGCCCCCTAGAGGCAATGAGGCACCGGGCATGTGCCTAGAATGCCTGTGCATAGATCCGGCCCAGGTTAGTCCTCGTGTTAAGAGACCTTTCAGTCAATTTTGTGACAGCCGTGACAGTTTCCGGTCTTGTGATTTGTAGGTTGGTAGTGGGGCGACCCTTTGGTTTACATTTGAACGAAGGATTGTACCTGCATTTTCCAGTTTGCTTTGTTATTTATTTAGTCGGATAATCATTTGTGACTCCAGTGTTTTGTTACTGAATCTCTCAGTAATTTCCTCTCATCTCAAGCCCCCCCCCCCCGGCAGCTCCCTGAGGGCCGCTTTTGGGCCCTGCCCCCCCCCTGTTGAGGACGACTTGATAGAACATGTCACCGGTGGAATATCTATAGGCAGAATGACGGGCACTCTTTCAGAAGAGATGAAGAATACACCATTCCATGAAGAGTTCCATGAAGAATTCCATGCAATTCCTGACCCAAAGGCCCGGCCTGCATGTTAAAGCACACAGAACCCGTTGTTCCTCTCAATATCCAATGTAACAGCCGTCTTCTTACAGTTACACAACTCCGCTAAATTGTTAGTTATTCTACCATTTCTGTCACCGCGGACTGTGATTTACTGCAGCACACCTCCTTCACAGTAATGTTTTCGTACGACGGGAGCAAACTCAGAAATATTCGCCTCTCTAAAAAGAATAAGGAAGAATTTGTGACATTACTGCGAGTCTACCCTGCTGTAAGGCAGACTGCGCCAGGGGGGAACTAATGGTGGGTTTGATTTCACTCGCCACCGAGGGACTTATAATTGATCCCTTTAAACTGGGGCTCTGTAAAGGGAAAGCATACGCGGCCTCCATAGGCATAATGGAACAGGCTATCGTGCCTTTTAATTAGATGACGATGGAGATGGACAGAGAGAGGAGGTGAGAAGGAAGATGAGATGTGTGTAGTCTGTCCTCCTGCCAGGTCTCCATGGTGACGGTGGTCACGCGGCTCAGGTCCTAGGCTGTTCTGGTAGCGTCTGGACGCCTCTTGGCATCCTCGTCATCATATCCTTCATATATTTTCCCTTTATAATCCTGTTATCCACTTCCAGTGTTGTATTCTGTAAACTGTGTAAACACAACATCCGTTGCACGTTGTCTGTCTTGGAAGAGAGAGCCCTCCTCTGTTGCTCTCCCTGAGGTTTCTTCCTGTTTTTTCTCCTACAAGTCCTCCAACCCATACGACCACATAGGCCGTATGCTCTCTAATACGACCCACAGGAGGGTTTCTAAATTGGCGTCCCCTACCGGCGGCAGGAGATATGCCACAGATACTTTTCGCCTCTGTGCATTGTGGGTTTTTATCTACTTGTTGACGCCCTTCTTACAACGCTTCATAGACAGGCTAATAAAGTCGTCAGTAAATCGTGATAAAAACAATGAGAACAGTAGAATATGTGGTCAGTGTTGTTTCGCCGTCTAGTATAGTAACTAAGAATGCTATTGGCAGCACGACCGCTAGAGGTCGCTTAACTTCAAAACGTAACTATAGGTCGTAATGAGCTAGTTGTACAAACGACCTATGGGGTCGTTTTTGGTGGAGGACAGCTTCTTTTCCCCCCTGTTAGAGGGGGTTTTAGGGAGTTGTCCCTTATCCGGTCCGAGGGTCTAAGGACGGGATGTTGTGTTGCTGTAAAACCGCTGAGGCACATTTTGTGATTTGTGATATTGGGCAATACAAATAAAATTGACTTGACTTATTCCAAACCGCTCTTTTTGTCGTTTAACAGACAAGAGGCCCATTGCCCTTCAGTAAATGTGGTCTCAGAATAAGGCATAATCGGGGGGGGGGGGGTGAAGAAGGAGGAAGACGGAGCGGAACGGCAGTGCATCGTGGGAGATCGAGCGAGGGCAGAAAAAATAAAGAGACGTTTTAGAGGGAGACAGAGAACAAGAGAGGGTGAGCTAGGGATTATGGGAATGACAGCAAGAGCGACAGAAGGGGAGAGAGAGAGAGAGAGGTGAAAAGATTTACATGCCGGTTGGTCCTTAAATAGTAGAGTTAGGTTAAAAGAGTGTAAATCTGATGGATTTTTCGGGGGGGGGGTATCGGTGGCTCTGGGTACACGTGGGCGGGTTCTGTGTCATGTTGATGCCAGGATAAAAGTATTACACGAGAGGAGTGAAAGCACTGTAGGCAGAGCCGAGCGGATGAAGTTGGGTCTGTTTTGGAGTAGGATGTTCGAGAGCCAATTGAGCCAGAAATATTCTCTCTCTCTCTCTCTCTCTCTCTCTCTCTCTCTCTCTCTCTCTCTCTCTCTCTCTCTCTCTCTCTCTCTCTCTCTCTCTTCCTCCCCCCCTAAAAAAACCCCTCACTGGCTCATAAGAAACACTTGGTGCGGAAGGGTGCAAGACAGGCCAGGGAAGAAATCGAAGATGGAATAGAAGCGCATGGAACTGTGCCATCTCGTGTCCACCTACTTAGCATTCAGTCCGGTGCTGTCAGACGGATGGGGTGGTGGTGGTGGGGGTAGAGTACGCCTGTAAATTAGCGCTGGATTTGAATGGGATCTCATCTGACTTGCTCACTTACAAACCAGCTGGCCAAAACTCCTCTTTTCGAAGAGCAATGAAATTGGGCCACCTTGCCTGCTGGTTAACGTAAGAGATTAATTGGCGCAAACATGTCATGTGACAGGGGTTCCCCAAACTTAACATGCCTTGACCCACCTGGGGTTCAAGGATTTTTTTGGCCCGTACCCACCGATTATTTAGTGCAGTGAAATAGGCATTAAAATCCCATTAGGTGCCATACTACTACTACCACTACTACTACTAATAGTTTCGGCTGCTCCCGCTAGGGGGCGCCACAGCGGAACATCCGTCTCCGTCTCTTCCTGTCCTCTGCATCTTCCTCTGTCACATCAGCCACTTGCATGTCCTCCCTCACCACATCCATAAACTGTCACGACCCGCTCCAGATACAGGATGTCGCTTCCTGTCAAGTTTGCTTCCTGCGTGATTACCGGTCCCGCCCTAATGTGTTCCACCTGTGCGCCATTGGCTCCCCCACGTGTTGTATTTAGGCCATGTCTGCTTTGTGGGTCCTTCGTCATTCTAAGCCTGACATAAACCTCCTCTTTGGCCTTCCTCTTCTCCTCTTCCCTGGCAGCTCCATATTCAGCATCCTTCTCCCAGTATACCCAGCATCTCTCCTCCACACATGTCCAAACCATCTCAATCTCGCCTCTCTTGCTTCGTCTCCAAACCGTCCAACCTGAGCTGTCCCTCTAATATACTCGTTCCTAACCCTGTCCTTCTTCATCACTCCCAATGAAAATCTTATCATCTCCATCTCTGCCACCTCCAGCTCCACCTCCTGTCTTTTCATCAGTGCCACTGTCTCCAAACCATACAACATAGCTGGTCTCACAACCATCTTGTAAACTTTCCCTTTAACTCTTGCTGGTACCCTTCTGTCACAAATCACTCCTGACACTCTCCTCCACCCACTCCACCCTCCAAATTCCAAATGCAGAAACAAATACAGTTCTATCTATAAAAGGCAATGTGACCAGTTTCTATGCTGCTGGAATAGCAAAGAAACATAGGCAGTATTAAGAGGGGGTCTCGTGCCTGCATAACGGAAAGCTAGCATGTTATATATTTTTTTGCTAATTCTAAACTGTCATAACACCTCCTGTAGATAGTATTATTTTGTGGTCTTGGTAAACTTACATACATGTATTTTTCTTCTCTTCTGGAAACCTGCCATACTATCTCACATACATAAAGACCTTAGGGACATTATCTAATACCGGCACTATATTTAGAGAACACCAACCCTTTATCTGGTGTTGTGTACTCCTGATCCATGAAAAGCTACTCGGCAGGTTAAGCAGGATCTGGTTTAGCAGTGCATACATACCATTCTCTAAAATCCCTCCCCTACAGGTAAGATGAAGATACTACATGGCTGCTGTATTTTTTAAAATTTAAAATGTTTTATGGTGCCTATGAGTGTTGTCATGTTGATTACATTGTATTTAGCGGTGGAGAGTCGAGCCCTAACCCTAACCCTAACCCTAACCCTACCCTAACCCTCACCCTAATCATCGCCCCCTGCTGGCACTGCACCTTCATACACGCGTGTACTTTTCATGCCTGAGCGAGGCAAACAGTGACACTGACACGGTGGACCGGCGGGTGTATTACGCTTTGGCGTGATACCGGGTTGCCACACCAACAAGTCCTCCAACCCATAGGACCACATAGGTCGGGTCGTTTGTCCTCTAATACAGGAGCGTTTCTTAAATTAGCGCCCCTATCGGCGACAGGAGATACGCCACAGATACTTTTTGCCTCTGTGCATTGTGGGGTTCTAAAACAACGTGAGAACAACAGAACATGTAGTCAGTGTGTTGTTGTGTTGTTTCTCCGTCTAGTATAGTAAGTAAGATTGCTATTGTTTACCTATGAATGACGTCATAAGAGCTAACTTCACGTTAGCCACAAGTTAGAAAGTTAGCTATTGCGGACATTATAACCGCCATGTGACATTAAACTTTGCTTTATTAATATTCGTTCACGCGAGAGCTTATGGAAGGAGACGCTTATAGTTACAGGGGAAGTGACGTGTTATAATGACGGAGGAGCGTGAGGAAGTAGCGTAAAACGTAACTGTCGGTCGTAATAAGCTGCTTATACAAACGGGGTCGTTTTTGGGTGGAGGACGGTCTCACACATGCATATAAAAACACATCTCTGTTCTCCAGCGAGACATGCAGGCTAATGATGACAGGAAGCCC
>NC_079212.1:143537676-143545764 GCF_029633865.1 Lampris incognitus | reverse complement strand
CGCAACAAATTACTCTCGCCCCGCCTTTTTGTCTTTGGATTTGAGGGGAAACTTTGAGCCACTTTGTGCAGTTCTGGAGGCCACGGCCTCTGCAGGATGGAGTGTTCGCTGTCAGTTGTAGTTAGCAGCTGTTGCTGACCACCGCACAACCCTCCCCCCCCCCTCCCCCTTCCCCAGGTCAGGAGGTGGCGTATACTTCCACGCCGCAGCTCCGGCTGGTACCGTCCAGGTCCCAGCTTCTGCTTTGCTACAGAACACAATACAGCAAAATGGCTGAAGATAATAGTCCTGCAGAGATAATGGTCCATTTCACTCCAGACGGCGAAGGGATGCCTGGGCCGCGCGTCACCTGACGCACGAGCGGAGAAAATGGAGCCAGAAAAAACCACTCGGCCAACTCCACTGTTGTTCAAACCATTTCCAGAAATCCAACTTGTTAAATTTGATCTGCTCGGCAATCAACTGATGGATGGTAAAAGCCGGGGCTGAATGAAGGCGCCACGTTCCCAGCTGAAATATCAGCAGCATATATATAAAAAAAAGAGACTTGCACATTTCTGCAGCGCGCCCCCTTTCCCCCCTTTTCTCTCTCTCTCTTTTTTTACACCTCTGTTTTAAGATTGTCTTCAAAGTGATTCCAACATCTCTGTACTTCATGGGAATGAGGGTTTTTGAAGTACAAAGATAACACTTTTCCTTCTCTCTCTCTCTCCCCCCCCCTCTCCCCCCCCTCTCTCTCGCTGGCTGCTCGAGCCCCCTGGCAGAGGATGGTCACCCACATTCTCCTTGCTTTACCCACAGTCCCATTAATCGCATTAGCCAGGCATCTCGCAGGGGCAGGCGCCGAGTTGGATTAATTGGCCTCCGCCATGCAAAGCAGGCACAACGTGGCGGGAACGCTGTACAGGGGAGTCCAATGAGTGATTACCGAAACATTTCGCTGCCTGCCAGAGAAGGTTAGACAAGAAGTATGTTAGGGTAAGTGTTGTTCTTCTTGTTCCATCAGGGACCCCCCCCCCCATGCACACATCTTTTCTTTTTTTTTTCGGGGTCCAGTGGCGGCTGGCCAGTAGAGGGCGCTGGGGCGCCGCCCCCTTCAAACATCAAGAGATGAAAATCTACTTAAACATGTTAAATATAATTTAGTTGTATGATGCAAATAATGATGAAATAAAAGTGTGTTTCACTCTGGGAGCGCCTGTCAGCAGCATTAGATATTGGTTCAAATGGTGTTTGGTTGGTTTCTGTCTGAATACATATACTTCCTGGGTGAATACATATACTTCCTGTCTGAATACATATAATTCCTGGGTGAATACATATACTTCCTGGGTGAATACATATAATTCCTGTCTGAATACATATACTTCCTGGGTGAATACATATACTTCCTGGGTGAATACATATAATTCCTGTCTGAATACATATACTTCCTGGGTGAATACATATAATTCCTGGGTGAATACATATACTTCCTGGGTGAATACATATACTTCCTGTCTGAATACATAGACTTCCTGGGTGAATACATATAATTCCTGGGTGAATACATAGACTTCCTGGGTGAATACATATACTTCCTGTCTGAATACATAGACTTCCTGGGTGAATACATATACTTCCTGTCTGAATACATATACTTCCTGGGTGAGGGGCGCCGGCCAAACCATACCTTATGTAAGCCCTCAAACTTGTGGCGAGCAGGTGACGTGCGGCTGCTGTCTGATTGGTTTCTTCAGATTCTCCAGGGGGCGCAGTTCTGTGCACCCCAGACACTCCCATTTTCATTGGCAGCGAATTTGTATTGTTTTAATGTGTTTTGATCTAATGTGATTGGACAATTCTCGTGGCTGTCAATCATGTTCACACCCACCACCACGCCTTGTCTCGACTGTCAATCATCCACCGTCTACCAACCCTGATAAAATCTATAGGCCACATGGTCCTTCTTAACAACTCTGTGACTGTGTGGACATTAAAGCAGCTGTCAGGTGGGCTGCGCCAAGCTACATTGCGCCCCCCCCCAAACATTTTGTAGCACCAGCCGCCACTGGAGCTGAAAGAGTCTGCAAGAGGACAAATCTACTTAAAGAGTCGACACCTATCAAAGGATGTCGAACATCCTCCACTGTCGCCGCTCCATCACGCCCTCTTCTGACTCCCGCATTGTTCAGTATAGGCTCCAGTAAAGCTACTCCTTAATGTGCCCCCCACCCCCACCCCCCCACCCACCCCCCGGGCTCCCATACATCAGCCCTGTGCTGAAACCAAGAGAGGTTCAGACGGGGAGGGATCATTCATTATTGAAATGTCCAAAGGGGGTAATTCTCGTGAGGCATCCTTCCTCTCGTGGCGGCGCACCTGCAGTAAGACACGCAGGTTAATATGACTGTCAGAGCGCCGCCAGAGAGAAAAGAGCTGCACTGCACCATATAAAGCATGTTGATAGAAGCTAATGCGTTAGTGCATGGCAAGGCAAAATAATACTGCCAATGCATCTTAAATAGTCACCTGCCCTGACAAATGTATGGATTGCAGGAGATGGAAAAACCCCCTCTCTCTTTAATAATAATAATCATAATCATAATCATAATAATAATCATTACATTTATATAGCGCTTTTCTAGACACCCGAAGCACTTCGCATTGAAGCATACATACTATATATTATATGTATATAGTTACATATTATACATATATTGTATATATTATAAATACATATACATGTATGTAATATATAATATATACACATATATTTTATTTTTACATACAAACACGCGCGCGCACACAGACATGCGTATAATAATAATGATAATAATTACATTTATATAGCGCGTTTCTAGACACCCAAAGCGCGTCACATTGAAGCATATATATATATATATATATATATATATATATATATGTATGTATGTATATATATATATGTATGTATGTATGTATGTATGTATGTATGTATGTATGTATGTATGTAGCATATAATAGTATCAGTAAAGATCTACTGTGGACTATTTTGGGCCCTTTAATTATAAGAGAGTCAGGTTTTCAGCAGATGTACAGTAATGACCTCTCTTTCTGTAAATATGAGCTTAGGAACATCAGAAGCACGCGCCCTATTTCACACCGCCCGCTCTGAGCGCGCCCGGACGTTTGGGAGCGTGTCCAATCGAGTGGCCAATTAAACGCAGGATGGAAAAATCCGTTTCCTGCTTTTCCTCCGGAGGATTTGTTTATTCTGATCTCCGCGTGCCCGAGCCGCTCTGGTCTAAGCTAGCGTGGACGGGGGCTCCTACTAGTTGGTGTAATGCGCCGCTGCTAATTGGTGATCAGTGTGCTTTTCGAACCCCGCGCAGCCGACACAGGCAGTGATCAGGGCAACGCGCCCCACATGTCTACAAGATGGCTGCAGTATCTCAGTGCTATGAATAATGTATACCGAGTAACTGCGTAATGAGTCCTTTCTATGGCCGTGCTGGCGATCCCCCCTACCCCGGCCCTGGCTTCCGTCCTGGCTTTGTGTGTTCGTCCGCCATGCGGACAGCTCCACGAAGGTCGTTGTTGGTGTTATGTGTAAGGTTTATTTCCTTCTGTCGTCATTAGACGTAGCATGGCAGAGAGCAGATACCTTTTATATGTAGCGAATTCAGGGGACAACGCAACGCAGGAACTGCCGCGGCCGGGACGCGAACCCGTATCGGACCGCACCGCAGGAGACATCGCTAACCGCTCGACTAAGGGGTCAGACCCGCGAGCCAGCGGCCAGCGTGTCTTCTTATCCATGCGCGTTACACTACCCCCCTCCTTCGGGAAGCGCGTCCCCGCGCTTAAGCATATCAGCTCCTTCGCGCCTCAGGGCGCATGCGCTTCCGATGGCCTTACGGTCGCTCCGTCCCACTTCTGACACCAATGTAGCGAATTCGGGGGACCACGCAACCACAGGAACTGCCGCGGCCGGGACGCGAACCCGTATCGCCCGCACCGCAGGAGGCATCGCTGACCGCTAGACTGCACGTTACAATATGTTGCGTAAGAAAACGCGTGTCCTCGGTGAAGACGGGAGAGCAGGTCTACTTTCTGGAACACCGCCTGCGTGTACATGCGCAGTTAAGTCGTGCTACGGTTACAGCTCCATTAGGTCATGTGACTGGACCGCTGTCGTTGTCCCAGCATACAAGAACCGCAGCAGAATCGATTTATTGAGGGAAGTATGTCCGACTCCGGTACGGTAGGTGGCGCTGTGCCCCCTTGAAGCTGGTTGCTATTGGATGACAGACCGCCGCGGGGGCTATGGAGCATGCGCAGAACGCCTGGGCCGATTGACGCGTATACCTGCCGGAGTAAATCCCTCCCCACCCGCATTATGTAGGCGAGTTAGTCCCCCTTCCAGAAATTCGATTTAGTACGACTTCGTGCATTTTAAAGGTCCAGTTTTAGTCGCACTAACACCATAAATCCGCTTTTTCTAACACCACGTAAACGCAAACTCTGCTCAAGGGTCGTGTTGTCAGTCAAGGGCAAACCCGGTCAACACGTGGGCAGGGGAGCGCTCCAAAAACCAGAGAATAATGACATAGAATTTGCCTTCGGTGATTCATCCCCCCCCCCCCCGTCTCCATTTGTTATGTAGGGGCGTTGCAGCGGCGCTGCCGTGGGAAGGAACCCCCCCACCCCCCCACCACCATAAGGGTGAAGCCAACAGTAGCGAGATGAAGAGGAGGGTGCGGCGGGACGGCGTCGCCGAGGTCGACACTCATCTTGCCTCTCCTTACAGGCATGTGTTTCTCAACCCGGTCCTCAAGGACCCCCCCTATCCTGCAGATTTTCATTGTAACCCTGCATAGGTAGCCCTGCTTGTACTTACTCGACCAATCATCTCGCAGCACTTATTATGCAAGGTGTGCAACGTCTGACACAATTCATGCTGATTGGTTGAATACCTACAAACAGGTGCCTGTTCAGGGTTGCAAAGAAAACATGCAGGATAGGGGGTCTGTTATGTCTGCACACATCGACAGTGCTGCATTTGATTTGGTGCTGTTCTATTGTGCTGGGATCGATCGGTGATGCCTGCGGGCTCTGGGTCGTTTGATCGGGTCTGCCTGTGATGCCGTGTCGGTCTAAATAAAGAATGCCACGCAGAGGTTGTGTCGAGCGACAGCGCTGTGCCCTGACGTGATTTCTAAACACAACAGGGTCCTTGAGGACCGGGCTGAGAAACACCGCCTTACAGCATCGCCATCCCTGCTCCTATCGCTCTTAACGCGGCGTTATGTGCCGTCCCTGACCTTTCTTGGGCGCCGGGCTGCACGAGGCGCCTATCCATCCGCCCCCCCCCCCCGCTATGATGCAGGAACCTCGCCGCGCGGCTCGTCTGCGGCGGGGGGGCGCAGCTTCATCATTCTGCGCGAGCGGCGGTGCCCTCATTTCCGGAAAGCTAATTTGTGCTGCCCGGGATTTCTGCAGCACCTTTTCCTCGCGCGCCAGAATACCATTAATAATTACCGAAACGCACTCAACAAAAAAAATAATACATGTTGGATTTGCTTAACAAGTTTTGTCAACCGGTCCCACGCAGCTGTTAAGGAATTTATGAGGGGGGGTTTTATTTATTGATGCGCTGGAGGAACCAGGAGTTACTTAACACCGTTGTGTGGAACCGCTTGACAAAACTAGTTTTCTAAAACAAAATCTTTCCTCCCAGGTCGTACCCGGCCAGGGTTCGTACCCCCGATAACGTCTATCGGCCACGTGGTCCTTCTTAATAACCGTGACTGTATGCACATTAGAGCAGCTGTCAGGTGCGCTGCGTCAAGGTACGTTGCGCCCCCCCGGAAAAGTTGTTAGCGTCAGCCGCCACTGCAACGGAGGCTGACGAGAAACATAAACGCTCAGCAGGTCCGCCGTTGCCGTTAGGGGGTATGACGTCATGTCCGTTCCGCACAACGTGATTGGCTGAGGCCTTTGCTCGCGGTGCGGAAGCCAGTCGACCTCGTTCCGGAAGAAAATGGCGTCCCTTTTCCGCCGCATGATATCGGGTAGAGGCTAGTTCCCGTCGATGCGGAGAACGGTCAACTGAGCATGCGCAAGTACTCGTCGCCTCCGTTGTTTGGGCAGGTTAGGGTTAGGGTTAGGGCGGGGTTAGGGTTATAAAGTTAGCTGAGTAGGGGCGGGTCTTGCTAGAATCCCAGCGCCTGGATGCTACGCGGGGCGTGGGGAGGCGTGGCAGAGGCATGTCGCGCATGCTCAGTTGACCGTTCTCTACGCCATTTCCGTTCTCTGCATCGATGGGGACTAGCCTCTACCGTAATATTGGCGTTATATCTGAACTTAAATGAACATTAGGGTTAGACTGTTGTGATGCTGTAATGTGACGTTGGCCTCCTCCTCGTGCTCTCTCTCTGTACTCTGAATGGTGAACACATAAGAAATCTTGTCAGTTGCTAGAAAGAGCAGAATACACAGAGTCCGAGCCTGCATTAGAATTAGACTGTCAGATGTCATTATTCAGTCTTATTCTGTCATTTGTATTCAGGGAGCTCGTCTCAGCCCAATTATTTGTGCAACTTAAAAACCAGTTTCCTGCTATTTTATATAGTGTCCATAATTGACCAGCACAAGTAGAAACGAAAACAATTTTAACAAGAGGAATTTAGACAAATAAAATACATTTATTTATAAAATGTCCATGAATACAGAACCAGAACAATAATATAAATAAATAAAATAAAGTGCATTTCTTTGTTTGTTCACAGCACAAGGCTCAAACTATGAATTCAAGCAGTTCCTTTAACCCCTGGGCACCCCTCCAGAAGATCATGACGTTTCACCCTCGGTGCAAAACATGTTCAGGTCCTTAAAAGTGCTATAAAAATATTGCACATGAATATTTTTTTTCACTTTCAGTGCATTAAATCTTTTGACCAACTTCAATACTGATCATAACTATTGAATTTACATGTATTTCTTAAGTAATTTTAACCCTTTAATGCCTTTTTGGGAACATAAAACCACAATTATTTAATGAGAATAACATGAAATATTTATAATATTTTTTGGGGGGGGTGGCTACCCTAGTTAAACCCACCAAATGACATAATAGTCATTTCAACAAACATTGACATACCCGATCTCAAATGTTCTAACAGGCACAGACACTGAGCTAAACTTCTGCTCTGGAAAGTTAAAAGTTTAGAGTTTTAGATTTAGAGTATGTGGCAAAATAAATCACATCCTGGTTTTTATAAAACAAAATCATCACCTCATATCAAGAACTATTAGATCAATTTTATTCAACAACACATTCAGATCCGTGAACCAAGTATAATAGAAACCAACAACAGGACATTCACCAAAAAGGGAAGCTATTCTTCTTCTACAGATTTCTGACAAGTGGCTGTTGGAATATTTTGCTTTTTAACTGCGAGATATCCCAGCATGCAGCCTGTGTGACGTTACTCCTGCTCGGCCTGAGGGACTATAACGCATTTTATTCTATAAAACTCACCTATTTACTATTTCGTATCATCAAAACGAAACGGTTACCTACCGTTTTCTTTCTTTCTTCTTCTTCTTCTTCTTCTTCTTCTTCTTCTTCTTCTTCTTCTTTTTCTTCTTCTTCTTCTTCTTCTTCTTCTTCTTCAGTGGGGTCTTCTTCTTTTGGAGCTCTTTTATTGTATTTCGTGGCGGTGACGCTATGACCCGCCCTACTCTGCCTCTGATTGGTTGATACTCGTGGTTGCCTTTCATTGATTGGGTTGGTTGGATTTCGGCATGAGGACTGATGATTGGTTAAGGTTAGGGTAAGAATATCTGGGTCAGCCAATCAGAGGCAGAATAGGGGCGGGCTCACCCCGGAAAGCCAGCGACGGACCCGAACTACTAGCATAGCGAGTTGTGGAAATACTATATAGAAGTGAAGGGAAAACGTTTGAAGAGGCATAATTGCGTGACCCTCACTCCCAAAGGGTGAGACTTGGCAGCCTTGCCTTTATACAGCCACCGTCCTGTTCTTACCGGAGGCCGAGTCCTCCACATGTCTTTGAAGTCCATCTTTTTAGCCAGTTCACACTCGGTGGTAAGTATTGCCAT
>NC_079212.1:143480176-143532676 GCF_029633865.1 Lampris incognitus | reverse complement strand
TCGAGGTCAGTTCGGTTGAAGTTAAGGGAGAAGAAAAAGGAATAGTGAGAGCGAGAGCGAGAGAGAGGAGGGGGGGGACAGAAAGAAGTAGAGCAAGTGAGAGAGCGAGGGCGAGCGAGCGAGCCTGGCAGATGCCCTGCGTGCTCGTGAGCCCTGGAAAAAAAGAAGAAGAAGAAGAAGAAGGAGAAACTTCCCTCGTTCTCCCGGGATGAGCTGGGAGGAAGTGGAACAATTGCTTCCCTGATATGAAGCGAGTGGTGTGAACGCAGGGCCAGAATCGACCAGAAGCAGCGTTTGATCTCCCCACAAGCTGATTTACATTTTCCCTGCACAGCCCTAATCTGGCTATTTATCCCACCAGCCGAGGGGGAGGAGGGGGGAGGAGGGGGAGGGGGACTAGAGACGGACTAGAGACACCGTGCACGTGCCTGCCCCCACCTTCCTTTTTTGTCTCACGTTTGTTCACTGTGTCATCTGTCTTAACCGTCTCTCTTTCTGTTTCTCTGTCTGTCTCGTCTGGGCTGGGTTTTCATTTCCCCCCATACTCCTCCACTCCTGTCCTGTCTGTCCATCCACGTCCTGTCTGTCCATCCACGTCCTGTCTGTCCATCCACGTCCTGTCTGTCTATCCACGTCCCGTCTGTCCATCCACGTCCTGTCTGTCCATCCACGTCCTGTCTGTCCATCCACGTCCCGTCTGTCCATCCACGTCCCGTCTCTCCATCCACGTCCTGTCTGTCCATCCACGTCCCGTCTGTCCATCCATGTCCCGTCTGTCCATCCATGTCCTGTCTGTCCATCCATGTCCTGTCTGTCCATCCACGTCCTGTCTGTCCGTCCACGTCCTGTCTGTCCATCCACGTCCTGTCTGTCCATCCACGTCCTGTCTGTCCATCCACGTCCTGTCTGACCATCCACGTCTTGTCTGTCCATCCACGTCTTGTCTGACCATCCACGTCCTGTCTGTCCATCCACGTCCTGTCTGTCCATCCACGTCCTGTCTGACCATCCACGTCCTGTCTGTCCATCCACGTCCTGTCTGTCAATCCACGTCCTGTCTGACCATCCACGTCCTGTCTGACCATCCACGTCCTGTCTGTCCATCCTCGTCCTGTCTGTCCATCCACGTCCTGTCTGACCATCCACGTCCTGTCTGTCCATCCACGTCTTGTCTGACCATCTACGTCCTGTCTGACCATCCACGTCCTGTCTGTCCATCCACGTCCTGTCTGTCCATCCACGTCTTGTCTGACCATCTACGTCCTGTCTGACCATCCACGTCCTGTCTGTCCATCCACGTCCTGTCTGTCCATCCATGTCCTGTCTGTCCATCCTCGTCCTGTCTGTCCATCCTCGTCCTGTCTGTCCATCCACATCCTGTCTGCATGTTTGTTATCCATCGTCCATCCCGCTGTTTCTCTTTCACAGCGTGTCAGTTTTTCCATCCTTCTTTTCCATCTCATGCCCCCTCCATCCCTTCCTCCGTCCCTTCCTCCGTCCCTTCCTCCGTCCCTTCCTCCGTCCCTTCCTCTATCCCTTCCTCCATGCCTTCCTCCGTCCCTTCCTCCATCCCTTCCTCCGTCCCTTCCTCCATCCCTTCCTCCATCCCTTCCTCCGTCCCTTACTTCGTCCCTTCCTCCGTCCCTTCCTACGTCCCTTCCTCCATCCCTTCCTCCATCCCTTCCTCCATCCCTTCCTCCATCCCTTCCTCCGTCCGTCCACCTGCCTGAAAAGGTTCCTGTCTTATCTCTCCAACAGGCTGCCGCACACACACACACACACACACACACACACACACACACACACACACACACACACACACACACACGTGTGTCTCCCGGGGTTGGGTGTGTGTGTGTGTGTGTGTGTGTGTGTGTGTGTGTGTGTGTTTTCAGCCCTACACATGCTAGAAAAATGGAGGGAGGACCAACTCCAGTACTCTCGACAGCTTTAAGTATGGTGATGATGATGATGATGATGATGATGATGATGATGATGATACACTTTGAAACGTCCATGATTTGTGATCCGTGTAGCCATTTCGGACTCAAGTAACAGTTTGTGTTTACAAGTTATTACATGTGTTACATTTAACACATGTAGATTTGAAACAGATAAAATGTTAAATAATTAATTAATAATTAAAAAATAGTAATACATAATCAAATAAACATAAAAAAACCTATTTGATCTGTGTCGCCATTTTGGACCCAAGTATGGAGTCCGGTAACACGTGTTTACAAGTTATTACGTGTTCAGTTCTTCAGACATGGTGGAGCTGTCCATCACTATCTCAGCTGTCCATCACTATCTCAGTTGTCCATCACTATCTCAGCTGTCCATCTCTATCTCAGCTGTCCATCTCTATCTCGGCTGTCCATCTCTATCTCAGCTGTCCATCTCTATCTCAGCTGTCCATCACTATCTCAGCTGTCCATCTCTATCTCAGCTGTCCATCACTATCTCAGCTGTCCATCACTATCTCAGCTGTCCATCACTATCTCAGCTGTCTATCTCTATCTCAGCTGTCCATCACTATCTCAGCTGTCCATCACTATCTCAGCTGTCCATCTCTATCTCAGCTGTCCATCTCTATCTCAGCTGTCTATCTCTATCTCAGCTGTCTATCTCTATCTCAGCTGTCTATCTCTATCTCAGCTGTCCATCACTATCTCAGCTGTCCATCACTATCTCAGCTGTCCATCACTACCTCAGCTGTCCATCTCTATCTCAGCTGTCCATCACTATCTCAGCTGTCCATCTCTATCTCAGTTGTCTATCTCTATCTCAGCTGTCCATCACTATCTCAGCTGTCCATCGCTATCTCAGCTGTCCATCTCTATCTCAGCTGTCCATCGCTATCTCAGCTGTCCATCTCTATCTCAGCTGTCCATCACTATCTCAGCTGTCCATCACTACCTCAGCTGTCCATCGCTACCTCAGCTGTCCATCTCTATCTCAGCTGTCCATCGCTATCTCAGCTGTCCATCTCTATCTCAGCTGTCTATTTCTATCTCAGCTGTCCATCTCTATCTCAGCTGTCCATCGCTACCTCAGCTGTCCATCTCTATCTCAGCTGTCCATCGCTATCTCAGCTGTCCATCTCTATCTCAGCTGTCCATCACTATCTCAGCTGTCCATCTCTATCTCAGCTGTCCATCGCTATCTCAGCTGTCCATCTCTATCTCAGCTGTCCATCTCTATCTCAGCTGTCCATCTCTATCTCAGCTGTCTATTTCTATCTCAGCTGTCCATCTCTATCTCAGCTGTCCATCACTACCTCAGCTGTCCATCTCTATCTCAGCTGTCCATCGCTATCTCAGCTGTCCATCTCTATCTCAGCTGTCCATCACTACCTCAGCTGTCCATCTCTATCTCAGCTGTCCATCGCTATCTCAGCTGTCCATCTCTATCTCAGCTGTCCATCTCTATCTCAGCTGTCCATCTCTATCTCAGCTGTCCATCGCTATCTCAGCTGTCCATCACTATCTCAGCTGTCCATCTCTATCTCAGAGAAAGCCCCCCCCTTGACCCCACCATGCTCGTTTGCCTTCCCATGATCCTCCGCTGCTCCTCGTCCAAACCAGACAGGAATGAGCGGTGGGCGTAAGGCCCGTCTGTTCCATCTGACTGCTGCTCGCCGCCATCTGGCGCCGCCAGTGTGGCGCGGCGTTCTGATGGGGCCTCCAGATGCAGGGGGGGGGGGGAGTCTGTTTCCTCGCACGGCGGCTCGCGTGGTTTCCAGAGATGATGCAGACTCTGGCAGATGCTGCTCACACCGTGCAGGTGGGCATGATGTACATCTGCAGCAGTGTATTTTACATTAGCGGGGGGGGGGGGGTGTGTGCTCGCCTGGTGTTGGGATGTTTACGTGTTGTGATTTACTGGTGAGTGCACTCATCAGAGAGTGAGGGGTGGATGTGGTGGTAGTTTTTTGAAATCCTCAGCTGTTTACCACATTCACCTTTCGCCGTCCCTCGGTTCTTGGGTTTTCCACCTTCAGTGTTAATATCACGCCAGTGTCGTCTGCAAGCCCCCCCCCCCACACACACACATTCATACCTGAGGCAATTTAGCTGACCTATATATATATGTGTGTGTGTGTGTGTGTGTGTGTGTATATATGTATGTATATGTATATGTATGTATATATATATATACACTACCGTTCAAAAGTTTGGGATCACCCAAACAATTTCGTGTTTTCCATGAAAAGTCACACTTATTCACCACCATATGTTGTGAAATGAATAGAAAACAGAGTCAAGACATTGACAAGGTTAGAAATAATGATTTGTATTTGAAATAAGATTTTTTTTACATCAAACTTTGCTTTCGTCAAAGAATCCTCCATTTGCAGCAATTACAGCATTGCAGACCTTTGGCATTCTAGCTGTTAATTTGTTGAGGTAATCTGGAGAAATTGCACCCCACGCTTCCAGAAGCAGCTCCCACAAGTTGGATTGGTTGGATGGGCACTTCTTTGAGCAGATTGAGTTTCTGGAGCATCACATTTGTGGGGTCAATTAAACGCTCAAAATGGCCAGAAAAAGAGAACTTTCATCTGAAACTCGACAGTCTATTCTTGTTCTTAGAAATGAAGGCTATTCCATGCGAGAAATTGCTAAGAAATTGAAGATTTCCTACACCGGTGTGTACTACTCCCTTCAGAGGACAGCACAAACAGGCTCTAACAGGTACTATTTAATGAAGATGCCAGTTGGGGACCTGTGAGGCGTCTGTTTCTCAAACTAGAGACTCTAATGTACTTATCTTCTTGCTCAGTTGTGCAACGCGGCCTCCCACTTCTTTTTCTCCTCTGGTTAGAGCCTGTTTGTGCTGTCCTCTGAAGGGAGTAGTACACACCGGTGTAGGAAATCTTCAATTTCTTAGCAATTTCTCGCATGGAATAGCCTTCATTTCTAAGAACAAGAATAGACTGTCGAGTTTCAGATGAAAGTTCTCTTTTTCTGGCCATTTTGAGCGTTTAATTGACCCCACAAATGTGATGCTCCAGAAACTCAATCTGCTCAAAGAAGTGCCCATCCAACCAATCCAACTTGTGGGAGCTGCTTCTGGAAGCGTGGGGTGCAATTTCTCCAGATTACCTCAACAAATTAACAGCTAGAATGCCAAAGGTCTGCAATGCTGTAATTGCTGCAAATGGAGGATTCTTTGACGAAAGCAAAGTTTGATGTAAAAAAAATCTTATTTCAAATACAAATCATTATTTCTAACCTTGTCAATGTCTTGACTCTATTTTCTATTCATTTCACAACATATGGTGGTGAATAAGTGTGACTTTTCATGGAAAACACAAAATTGTTTGGGTGATCCCAAACTTTTGAACGGTAGTGTATATATATATATATAGAGAGAGAGAGAGAGAGAGAGAGAGAGAGAGAGAGAGAGAGAGAGAGAGAGAGAGAGAGAGAGAGAGAGAGAGAGAGAGACTTTCAACCGGGTCTAATGCATTCAGTCTGGTACAATAACCGTGGGTATTCTGTCAGAACCGTGAGGGGCATACCAGGATATGTAGCAGACTAGAAGAACCCCGCTACAATGTAGCGGTTTGGTTCTCCACCCGTCTAAATCTCCCTCCTCTTCATCCTGCCAGCTAACCGCCTTCCCCCTGCCCCTAACCCCCCCCCACTCCAACTCCCTCCCCCCAAATGCTCAGAATCATCTGAAATGCCGAGAAAAGTGGTTTTTAGCCATTTTTAGAACATGCATATTTTGCATAATTATGCATAGTTATTATAATTATATTTTAATTTTCTGCTATTTTTCTGGTCCTCTCTGGAACAATACCTACCACCTCCAAAAAAAATTAGGATCATAAGTATGTTTTTGCAAAAATGCATATATTTTGCATAATGCCAAAACATTTCTAAGTCCCAGAAATTTTTTTTTATATAGGTGAAAAAAATCAAAGATGCTCAGAATCATCTGAAATGCCGAGAAAAGTGGATTTTTAGCCATTTTTAGACAAATGCATATTTTGCATATTTATGCAGAATTATGCATAATTTTAATTTTCTTGGATTTTTCCCTTACTCTCTGAGACAATACCTACCACCTCCAAAAATAATTGGGACCATAAGTGCTTTAGTTTTCGGTCCCGCTATCTACACTAACTAACACACACACACACACACACACATTACGAAAATATAGGAGTAGATAGAGAGAGAGAGAGAGAGAGAGAGAGAGAGAGAGAGAGAGAGAGAGAGAGAGAGAGAGAGAGAGAGAGAGAGAGAGAGAGAGAGAGAGAGAGAGAGAGAGAGAGAGAGAGACTTTCAGCCTGGTCTGACGCATTCAGTCTGGTCGAATAACCATGGGTATTCTGTCAGGACCGTGAGGGCCATACCAGGATGTGAGCAGATACCATCAGTGTTATGGAACAAGACGTGACCTTTACTTGTGTATTTTCACCCTTTTAGAGCACAGCTTGACTTCACCTGAGCTGCACTGTTTTAGTTTCCACGTCAGCGCACAGTACGTTGTTCCTGAGTGGGTGTCAGCCGAACCACAGCACCTCCCCAAAAAAAGTTTACCCCCCCCCCCATTGAGACATCTGCTGTCCGAAAAGTGGAGCATTTAGTCGGGTAAAATTATTGCTGTGCTGAAAGAACACGTAGGACGAGGAGCTTCTTCTGACCTTTCTATACCCTCCAGTTTGGCATATCACAATAGAACAGGCCAAACAACAACAGTGTCAGGGTTTCTGTTTCCGAGCCAGTGGTTCCTGGTGGTCTATGAGCCGGGAGGACGCTAGGCTGCACTCAGTTTATCAGCTAATCCAGGCATGGCCAACCTATGGCCCGCGGGCCATCTGCGGCCCGTTGCCTGTTTTTAAGTGGCCCGGCATGAATTTTAAAACCGAAATGGCACGTTGGAACATAGTCATGAATCGCAGTTTATGTACATAGCACCTCCTATGCCCCCTTTCCACTACGTGGTACCGGCTCAACTCGACTCCACTCGACTCCACTCACCTTTTTTTTTTTTCCATTTTCCATTACGTGAAAGTACCAGCGTTTTGGTAACTGTCAGAGGTGGACACCCCGGCTTCAGAAAGTAAAGTCCTACCATGTATTTGTTCTAGCCATTCACTTAACAAGGTGAGTTCACTCTACCTGGCTAAAGAGTTGTGCTAATTAAATTCAGCTGTCGTAGTGCACAGGTGGAACAAATAGGCGGCAGGACTTTTACTTTCTGAAGCTGGGTTGTCCACCTCTGGTAACTGTTACCACTTTCCTGGTACCACCTTTGTCGAAGTTCCAAAAAAAAAAAAAAACTGAAGCGGGTACCAAAATCAATGCAGACCTCTGGTCATTTGAAGTGGAAAAAAATGGAGAACCGAAAATCCATTACGGTAATGGAAAACGACACAGAAGCGAGTCGAGTCGAGTCGAGTCGAGTCGAGTTGAGCTGGTGTGGGTTCCATTTCTGCTCGCGTACAATATCGACTCGGGGTCCTTCGACTACATATGACTTCACGGATTATGATCGAGCAAGCCTGAGCACATCTGGAGCCAGCCCGAGCACATCCGGAGCCAGCCCGAGCACATCCGGAGCCAGCCCGAGCACATCCGGAGCAATCCCGAGCACATCCGGAGCCAGCCTGAGCACATCCAGAGCAATCCTGAGCACATCCGGAGCGAGCCCGAGCACATCCGGAGCCAGCCCGAGCACATCCGGAGCCAGCCTGAGCACATCCAGAGCAATCCCGAGCACATCCGGAGCAACCCCGAGCACAGCTGGAGCAAGCCCGAGCACATCCAGAGCAATCCTGAGCACATCCGGAGCCAGCCCGAGCACATCCGGAGCCAGCCCGAGCACATCCGGAGCCAGCCCGAGCAAATTCGATGTGTTTTTTACAATCCACGCTGATGTAGAGTTGGTTTGTAAAGGAGCGAGGGCCGAAGGCCTGAGCTGCCTCTAAGGGGTGAGGCTGCAGGCTCAGTGGGGTCCTGGATGAGCGAATGCACGCGAGGGCCGAAGGCCCGAGCTGCGTCTAATGTCAATCTACTGTTTCCTGCTGTTCCTAAACCGAACTAGACCCTACCCAAGCCCCTACCCAATCATAATGCATGAAGTAGTGATGTCATCTGTAGTCGCAGGACCTCGAGCACATCCGGTAGGGCGGTAGATCAAGTACTCACACCGGTACCATGCAGTGGAAAAGCGGCATTAGTCTCAACACTAGATGTGGCTGCCATTTTGAGCTGCTACTAGGCTTCCATCACAGTGATTACTCGATGAAAACCTCCACCTCGGTCAGAAAAACAGAAAACTGTTTACCGCAGTTGATTAAACATGGCAGAAACGATCAAATCAAATCAAATCAGTTTTATTTGTATAGCCCAATACCACAAATTACAAATTTGCCTCAGTGGGCTTAACAGCAACACAACATCCTGTCCTTAGACCCTCTCATCAGATAAGGAACGACTCCCTAAAAACCCCTTTAACAGGGAGGAAAAATAGGAAGAAACCTCAGGGAGAGCAACGGAGGAGGGGTCTCTCTCCCAAGACGGACAGCGTGCAATGGATGTTGTGTTCACGCAATTTACATAACACAACATTGAAAGAGGATAACAGAATTATAATGGACACAACATTTATGAAGAACATGATGCACAGGATGCCAAGCAGTGTCCACATGCCAACGGAGCAGTCCAGGACCCAAGCCACGCGACCAGCATCATCATGTACTAAGAAAAACTTAGGTGAGGAGAGGAAGGGCAGGCAGCATCCAAATGGCGGCCACCATCACCATGGAGACCTGGGAGGAGAACCGACCGCACGTGCATGCAAGAGAGACTCACATGACACCATTCCAACACAGAGAAAGAGAAAGGAGAAGACGTCATTCAGAGAGAGAGAGAAAAGACATGTTAGATAAGTCATTAGCCATAATCAATTAAGTCATCAATTCGTCATAATCTATACTCGATAATCTCGTCGGCAGAAGAGATGAGACGGGAAAAATAGCAAAAATAGTACGAGTGGCGAAAATGTCAAACACGGTGGGAGATTAATACTTTTTCACACAAGTCAAGGGGGGGGCGTGTTGGTTTGATTTGCGAGGCATCTGTTGCGGGGGTGAAAGGTTATCACGTTCAAGTCCTACACTTCTGCACTGGCACAGAGCGAGAGCGTGGCAGCGTTTGACGTGTTGACAACCCCTATAGGCGTGTTCCCTTGTTTACATGCTACATACGTGTCTATTTAACGTTATCTAGTTACACCAATGTAACCGGTTATTTTGTTGCCCGGTGCGGGATTCGATACGGGGTGTACTGCACCGCAAGGCGACGTCACTAACCGCTCGGCTAAAGGGTCAGACCCGTTAGCTAGGGGCTAACGTGTCTTATTAGTAGTTTACAGTCGTCACCCTCCCCGGAAGCGCGCCCTGGCGCTTTGTTATTCCCGCGCTCCGAAGAGACTTCTGAGGATCTGCACACTTCCGGATCCCACCGCTGCCACCAATGTAACCGGTTATTTTCTTGCCCGGTGCGGGATTCGATACGGGGTGTACTGCACCACAAGGCGACATCGCTAACCGCTCGGCTAAAGGGTCAGACTCGCTAGTTAGGGGCTAACGTGTCTTATTAGTAGTTTACACTACAAAGTGTAGTGGTTGTGGGGATACATAATTCCCCTTATTGAGCTGGTAGGAACGTTAGTTTACAGCTGCTGTTTCCTCGGTTCGGGTTTACAGTGACGCACTTCCGCTGCGCGGGTTTTTTTGTTGTTGTTGTAATGGCGGAAGGAATAAATGGTGCACGTTGTGTCGCCGAAAGAGAAAGCTGTCACGACTCCTGCTTGAGCCCCTCTACAAAAGGTCACTCGGCACAGAGCAGATAGTCGTCATCTCCGTCCTGCCGCCTGCGCCACGCTGGGAACAGTATGGCATCCTTGGAGCTCAGGCTTTCCTAATAGTAATGGGACAAAATCCATGCACGTTACACGTGTTGGGGGGGAACCGCCGCAGCGCGAACCCGTGTCTCCCGAACCGCGGGCGACATCGCCAACCGCTCGACTAAAGGGTCCGACCCGTTAGCCAAGGGCTAGCGAGTCCATTACAGTGTGTTTTAAAGGTACATTTACCAATTTCGACTGAGCCAAGACCATGGATGTATTATTATGCAACACGTACGATCTTGGCCAGTATTATAACACATCCATGGTCTGGGGCAGTACAGCTTGGCCAGGATCCTACGTATTATAACACATCCATGGTCTGGGGCAGTACAGCTTGGCCAGGATCCTACGTATTATAACACATCCATGGTCTGGGGCAGTACAGCTTGGCCAGGATCCTACGTATTATAACACATCCATGGTCTGGGGCAGTACAGCTTGGCCAGGATCCTACGTATTATAACACATCCATGGTCTGGGGCAGTACAGCTTGGCCAGGATCCTACGTATTATAATACATCCATGGTCTGGGGCAGGACAGCTTGGCCAGGATCCCACGTATTATAATACATCCATGGTCTGGGGCAGTACAGCTTGGCCAGGATCTTACGTATTATAATACATCCATGGTCTGGGGCAGTACAGTTTGGCCAGGATCTTACGTATTATAATACATCTCGGCCGGACTAAGAAGCGTTACAAGTCACATGACCAAATGACCCGGAAGTGTTGGGCAAAGAAAAGGCGGGGAAATCCCGGATGGAAACGGCGACCGTCTTGCTAGTCCACTGCTGCTGTGCTAGGCGAACGCGGTAATTATTGATTTTTATCTTGTTAGGCGCTGTTACGTTTGTTTCGGAAGAAAACGAGAGACACGTGAGATTCGTTTCTTTGCTGTTTTTGTACTTTCAAGTATTTTGTTTGGTGATTTTTAAATTTTTTTAATTTAATCCATTGTGTCATATTACTTAGCTTTTTCGGAGGTTGAGCTGATACCTAGTGATTCCGTTATCACACTGTGTTGTTGTGCGTTTGACAAAAAAGACATTGAGTTTGAAATGCAGGGCAAATGTGCGGTTTCATAGAAGGGGGTGAATTCGATAGAAAATAATGTATTTATTATATCGGTTTGTTCTTCGGACCAGTGCATCGAAAAGTGTGTTACACACTTGGGAAACCATTCCTTGTAGAGATAACCGCCATTACTCAGGTTACCGTTTAAACATGCCAGCAGAACAATATCGGTCGAGTCTGGGAGTGGATTCAGTGTAAGGCTAGGGGGCGGTAGTGAGGCAGTAGCTTTAAACATATATATTCACAGGATATGGAAAATGATGTCGACCCAGAAATAATTTCTTAAACAACGATTGTCTATCTATACTACACTGGTCAGTTTAAAATGATAGTCAACCCAAATCATAAAATGTCAATTACCCACATTAACAAAAGAAGCCTTTTTGCCGTCTTCCAAAAAACACATTGATAAATATCAGAGCTATTGCTATGCGTGGCTCTTTGTGATCCGATGTTAAGCAGCGACGGTCGTTGGGGGTGTTAGTTTCGACCAGGGGCGATTCTATCAGAGCTTTAGGGGTGTTGAGCATTCAGAGTGCCGGCCGGCCAGGCAAGATAAATTTGGGGGGTGGATCAAACCATTTTCGAAGCATGGGGGGTGCTGCATTTTTGTTGTTAAAATATTACGTTTAAACCATATACTGGATATGGTTTTGACATTTCTTCGGCTTATTAAACATGGACATACAGTAAAAAATAAAAAATCTCTTCAATTTTAGGGGTGCTGGGGTTCAATTTAGGGGTGCTGCAGCACCCCCGAAAATGGACTAGAAACGCTTTCGACTTCATTATTCAGTGGTCATGAGAGTCGTTGGAGCTGCTAGTGACCGACTGTTGTTCTCGGAGGCTAAGCTTCTTGAGTCTCCTGGGTAGAGATGAAAGGACGGCATTGTAAGTGGGAGATAGGTGGTGTCGCACACCTCCTCTTCTGTTGAGGGATGGTTTTGCGACACCACCTATCTCCCACTTACAATGCCGTCCTTTCATCTCTACCCAGGAGACTCAAGAAGCCTAGCCTCCGAGAACAACAGTCGGTCACTAACGGCTCCAACGACTCCATGACCACTGAATGGAGCACTAACGAAGTCGAAACTAACACCCCCAACGACCGTCGCTGCATCTGTTGCGGGGGTGAAAGGTTATCACGTTCAAGTCCTACACTTCTGCACTGGCACAGAGCGAGAGCATGGCAGCGTTTGACGTGTTGACAACCCCTATAGGCGTGTTCCCTTGTTTACATGCTACATACGTGTCTATTTAACGTTATCTAGTTACACCAATGTAACCGGTTAACATCGGATCACAAAGAGCCACGCATATCAGTAGCTCTGACAACGACTCCAAAGAGGATACATTCTGAGTCTCATCACCAGCCAGTCAGACTAGCTTGGTCTAGTCAGAAAGGCACGAACTGAGGAAGCCTCTTGGATGAGAGGCGAAACGTCTTCACGGATATATACCAAGTCCAGTTGCACTTGATTCAATTCCTTTGGATAACCATGACCTGGATGAATGCGAACATTCACAGACAAATTAATAAATTAAATAAAATCAAAGAATATCTCTCACTTCAAGAATCGAACATAATAGCTGTATCTGAAACATGGATTAGCCCTGAGAGAGGTGTTGACTTTGAATTAGAATACAAATTGTCTTATAAGAACAGGAGGAACAAAAATGGGGGGGGGGGATCCTATGTATGTGAGCAACAGCCTCAATTACAAGGTGGTAGAAGTTATGTCAACTGCTCAAAGAAGGCTGGATCAGTTCATGTGGATACAACGTTTATTGACAGATACGTTTCATCACTCAACTAGGTGACATATTCAGTCTAAACTGACTGCAGGTACCCCCACCCTTCTAAACAATGCAGTTGCATAGCAACCGAAACCGACGACCAGTTTCGTATGCAAATATAGGTGTGGCCATTAACTAGCGTTTCAATGGCCATGTGTGCTATTCACAGAGGATTTGGGAATATTTGCAAACGTTTGAGATGTATAGAAGCTGAATTAATTTAAGAGTAGGTGAGAAGAGGCAGGAAAAAATAAGTGTATACTTACTCCTACTCCTTTTCGCACATGTAACAAATAATCTGAGAGATTTCTTTGCTTTTGATGTGTGGATTTGTTGATCACTTTAGATTATTGGCAATGACTTATCTATATGTTCTATCCTGCTTATTTATATGTTCGAAATAGATCATCATCATCATCATCATCAAATAGATGGAAATGCAACGGGACAAGGCCAGTAACGCCGTTGGGCCAGAAAAGCCAGATCGGGAGTTAGCCACCATGTCAAAATACTATGACGGCGTTGAATTTCCTTTCTGTGATGAGGTCTCCAAATATGAAAAGCTTGCTAAAATCGGCCAGGGGACATTCGGGGAAGTTTTCAAAGCAAAGGACCGACAAACTGGAATCAAAGTTGCACTGAAGAAGGTTTTGATGGAAAACGAGAAAGAAGGGTTTCCGATCACAGCTTTGAGAGAGATCAAGATCCTGCAACTCCTGAAACATGAGAATGTTGTAAATCTGATTGAGATTTGTCGAACCAAAGCCAATCAATTTAATAGATACAAAGGGAGCATCTATCTGGTGTTTGACTTCTGTGAGCATGACCTGGCAGGGCTTTTAAGTAATACAAATGTCAAGTTCACCTTGGCAGAGATAAAGAAGGTCATGCAGATGCTGCTGAATGGACTGTACTACATGCACAGAAACAAGATCCTCCACAGAGACATGAAGGCAGCCAACGTGCTCATCACCAGAGATGGTATACTGAAACTGGCAGATTTTGGTTTGGCACGGGCATTTAGTCTAGCCAAACTCAGCCAGGGTAACCGCTACACTAACCGTGTGGTCACCCTCTGGTACAGACCCCCAGAGCTGCTATTAGGTGAACGAGACTATGGACCCCCAATTGACCTTTGGGGTGCAGGCTGCATCATGGCAGAGATGTGGACCAGAAGTCCTATTATGCAAGGGAACACTGAGCAGCACCAGCTTACTCTTATCAGCCAACTTTGTGGATCCGTCACTGCTGAGGTATGGCCTGGTGTGGACATGAAATATGAGCTCTACCAGAAAATGGAACTACCTAAAGGCCAGAAGAGGAAAGTCAAGGATAGGCTCAAAGCTTATGTTAAAGACCCTTATGCCCTAGACCTAATTGACAAGCTGCTGGTTCTAGACCCAGCACACCGCGCAGACAGCGATGATGCGCTCAATCATGATTTCTTTTGGTCTGACCCCATGCCATCTGACCTTAGGAACATGCTCTCTGCCCACAATACTTCCATGTTTGAATACCTGGCTCCACCCAGACGGAGAGGACATATGCCCCAGCAACAGCCTAATCAGAACAAAAATCCAGCTACCACAAGCCAGACTGAGATTGAGCATGTATTTTAGATGAACAAGAACATATGCTGTCGATCATGTTTTTATTTACTTTTTTATATGCTACAAAGAATATTACCAGGGCAGGTTTTAGGTTGTGATGTTTACTACTTTTGCCTTTATCTAGGGGTTTTACATTAAAAGAGTTTGCCTTTTTCATTGGCTTTTGGAGTGTTGACAACATGCAGCCAAGACAGTATTTCAAAGACCGACTGAAACTGTTAACAACTCTCCCACAATCTTGATGGTCCAAGTTGAAAGACCATTATTACCCTACAGATGGAATTAACGGTACACCCTATCTGCAAAGTTGTAAATGGTTTCACCCTGGTACCAGCTCACTGAATTTAAATCAAATTAGTTTAATTTAAAGGGGAAAAAGATGGTAGAAGGCTGAGCTTGTGAGATGATCGATGTGGCTCTTAAAATTTAGATTACAATGACTTCTAGCTTCACTTGTGCATTCCAGAGACAACTTTGATAAGGGCTGTTTCTGTGCTATGATGAGATCGAAAACCTGACTGATAAATGGCAAGAATGTTGTTTGATAATAAATAGTTATTAACTTGAGAATAAACTGTTTTCTTTTTTTCAAGTATTTTGCTGAGGAATGCTAAGTTCGAGATGGGCCTGTAGTTGGCAATGGCTATCACATCAAGGTTGCTCTTCAGAAGTGCTTTAATGACAGCTGTCCTAAGTGCTGCAGGACATATACCTGCCTGAAGAGAGCAGTTAATAATTTCTAATTTCATCATGTGCTAAGCAATTAAAAACATTTTTTAGAAATGTGGTAGGGATAGGATCCAAGCAGCAGGTGGAGGACCTGAGCTGCCCAACAATATTGTCTAGATTTTTAAGGTCTAGACTAGAGGGTCAAAGTGAGACATGGCACCAGTCATATTTCTGGAGAACTGGAGGGTATGTTACTTACTGGATCTTGAGGCACTAATGTTCTGCCTAATGGCAATAATTTTCTTATTGAAGAATGTAGCGAATTGCTCACATTTTTCAGTGGACAGCATCTCTGATGGGTTTGGAAATGGTGGATTAGTAAGTCGATCAATAGTAGAGAAAAGCACTTCACTGTTAATATTTTCATTAATGAGTTTAGAGAAAAAAAAAGTCCATCTGGCCTGTTTAATTTCTTTGCTGTACTTGTAAATATTTGCAATGGAGGCTTTATTTAGCGTTTGTCAGTGTTAATGAATCACCATCAGGCAACACGCCAACATTCATGTACCTTCCTCCAGAACTCCCCTGAGGTCACCCAGCCCCTACCTTTTCCTGTATAACGTATAGCACACAGTATATGCGCAAGAGCATTTGACTACCGTATATGACATCTCCCCCTCTTGTGTTATTTCTATAACATCAAACGAACACTTTAACATAATGGCTATTTTAACAGCGCGTCATGAATCAAGATTAACTCAAATTGAGACATTTCAACATATACCGGTGTCTTTCTTACTCAACCAAGGGTTAGAGTTTCATAAACCCAAATAAACATTGACATCAATGTCAATACAACTTTCCTTTTGTTTCCTCCTTTTTTCTTTTTTTTTCTTAGTGCCCTTCTGTCCTCACCCAAAAAAGGCTATATGATCGTACTTGTCTACAGGTCAAGCCTGTCGACTGGCTTGCACACCTGTCCGGATCCGGTCACAGTCTGACCGGGTAGAGGGGTTGTGGGTGTAGCCACACTCTGACTGACAGGAACAGTCTCTAACATGGTGACTCTGTCAGAGTGGATGTCTGTCCCTGTGCTCTCACCGGGCCCTGCTGGGATGGGCCGGGGAACCGGCCCTGGTTGGAGGTGATGGCGGTTCTGCCTCAGCTCTGCTCCTTGCTGCATCCTGATGACGAGGGATCTCGGGGTGGTGCTCTCGTTTGGGATCACCGCTGGCAAAGACCACGACTTTTCATGGTCCGACTTGGAGAATACAACATCTGGTCTCAGGGCAGGTAAGGGTCTGGCTGCATGGCGGCGGTTGAAGTAGTGAGCCTGTTTAGCCTTTTCTTTCACAGCTGTTCTGCTGGGCCATTTAGGTAGGAGATTTTTCTCCAAAGTGGGGGGTTTGGTTCTGATTTTTCTCCCCATCAGCAGCTCAGCTGGGCTGTAGCCTGTGGTGGAGCAGCGAGTGGGCCTATAGCTCATTAGAGCCATCACAGGACCTTCTTGCAGGAGAATTTCCTTTGCTGTCTGTATGGCTCTCCCTGCGTGCTCATTGCCCTGTGTGAGGCGAGGGCCGGATGTGCAGTGCTTGAAGCCGAGCCTCCTTGCTTTTAAATTTATTTCTGATTTCTCCCAATTTATTGGCCAATCGATCCCCATTTTAATTCAAACACCCACCCTCGTACTGCATGCGTTCGCCAGCTGCATCTCTCCAGCCGGCAGTCTGGAAGGAGACGCCTCCCCACTTTCGTGACAAGGCGACAGAATCTCGCAAAACGCTGCTTCCAATCCGGCCACTCGCCTGGTTTATCGGAGGAAAAACGTTCGACGGGGGATTGAATTTAGCCATGACCCCTCTCCTTGTTTGCTTCTGACACCGTGTAAATAATTGCGATGGAGGATTTATTTAGCTTTTGTCGGTTTTTAATGAATCGCCGTCGGGCAACACACCAACACTCGTGGACCTTCCTGCAGAGCTTCCCCGAGGTCACCTACCCCCTACCTTTTCCGGTATAACGTATATCACACAGTATATGCGCAAGAGCATTCGACTACCGTATATGACAATAGGAATCGGAGAAGACGGCAGCTCCTCCGTCGTCTCTCATCAGCTCTGGTGGTGCGGATGAATTGGAAGCGCAGTCTCAATGAGCGCAACTGCGCCAGTTCTATCCAGCCAGGTCTTGGTCAGTACGGTGAAGTCCAGGTTATGGGTACTTATGTAACCGGTTATTTTCTTGCCCGGTGCGGGATTCGATACGTGGTGTACTGCACCACAAGGCGACACCACTAACCGCTCGACTAAAGAGTCAGACCTGTTAGCTAGGGGCTAACGTCTCTTATTAGTAGTTTACAGTCGTCACCCTCCCCGGAAGCGCGCCCCCGCGCTTTGTTATTCCGGCGCTCCGAAGAGACTTCTGAGAATCTGCACACTTCCGGATCCCACCGCTGCCACCAATGTGACCGGTTAGTTTCTTGCCCGGTGCGGGATTCGATACGAGGTGTACTGCACCACAAGGCGACATCACTAACCGCGCGGCTTAAGGGTCAGACC
This sequence comes from Lampris incognitus, assembly GCF_029633865.1. Classification (NCBI taxonomy): domain Eukaryota; kingdom Metazoa; phylum Chordata; class Actinopteri; order Lampriformes; family Lampridae; genus Lampris; species Lampris incognitus. The sequence continues at coordinate 143,515,035 of NC_079212.1, read as the reverse complement.
CGTTAGCTAGGGGGCTAACGTGTCTTATTAGTAGTTTACACTTATAAGATCATTGACTAAAAATGACTTATTAGTTAGCGACCTGACGTTTAATAAAGCCATTTTTATTGTCCGAGGTGAATGGCTTCGTGGGGGACTGCTAACTGAAGTCCGAACTGGTAATGAACGTTTAGCTCCCTGTATGTTACGGGGAGATTACGGGGTCTGTGTCTATAGTTTATTATTACAGGAATTAGTATGGCAGAGTGACATTCACCAGCATGATGGGTCAGACTCCAATAGGTATTGTAGCGAATTCGGGGGACAACGCAACCACAGGAACTGCCGCGGCCGGGAAGCGAACCCGTAGCGCCCGCACCGCAGGAGGCATCGCTAACCGCTCGACTAAAGGGTCGGACCTGCGAGCCAGCGGCCAGCGTGTCTTCTTATCCATGCACGTTACAGTATGGTTTACCGCGGAACCAAAGTCGAAAGCACTCTGCCCCAGTGGACGCCAATTAGTGACGGAACGTCCGCACCTGTGTGCGGGTGGCGAATGCTGCTGTCCGTATCACGGACTCGAGAGGTGGAGAAAGTGGAATAAACCCGCCTGCAGCCAGTATCTGTGAGCCTGCTGGAGTTGGAAGGAGTCCACCACGTTTAAGAATAGAAGAGCGCTCCCAGAACAGATTAAAATGCTCAGTACAACTAAAGTGTAAACGAGAGCACTGCGACGGAAGCCAGGTGGGAAGCTGCAAAAGTCTGCTAAAACGACCAGTACCACGGCCGGAAGTGGGCCAGAGCTAAAAACTTGGAAATACGGATGAAATCCGATTTTAAACGCTCCCCAGTAGAAGAGCGCAGCTGAGCGTCATACACCAGTGGATGCGGAGGACACAGCACCGGGGGGGGGGGGGGGATGCCGCCGGTGGCCAGTTTAGAGCCGGCAGAGTGTTTGGACACTGCCTCCTTCAACAACCCACGTCGAACGGAGGAGATTTCTTGTCGGGGTCCGGGGTGGTGAGCAGTAGCCGATGGTGAGCGTTCCGCTCCTGGATGCGACGCACTGGTCAGCGGAGGGGAGTCTTTGTTGTCCAGAATGTCAAGTCCATTTGCTGGAAGGTGAGGAGGAGAAGCCGAGGGAGGAGCAGCCAGCCGGATCAGGGTGTACCGGGGGAGTTGGGGAGGTCAGATTTTCCAAAACTTGAAATTTATTTCCAAGCTGGACAGCGTCATTTGAAAGCGGTTGGAGGCGGCGTTTACCCTGGCGGTGTTTACTGTTCTTAACCTGGACCCAAGGCTCCGGGATGGGTGGCGTTGAGCAAACTTGGGTTTTGCTCCAAGGTCTGAGCCCCAGGGTAGAGAGGCCTGTAGAGTGGATCGCTTCACCTCCAGACCACAGAATAGTTGTATGATTGTCCTGGGCCGACGCTGTGGTCTGGGGGGGGGGGGGCAGGACGGGCTGGCGCCCCTCTGATTGCCCAGGAGAGAGGGGTGTTTTGACTGCGCAGTGGCCACGGATGATAGGTCCAGGACTAACTGGTCCCTCTCCCTGAGTTCAGTCTGCCGTCGGGTAACGTCAGTCTTCAATTGTGCAAAGGTAGGAAAGCAATCCACACACATGGCCGTGTTTGTTGTCAGGCAATTAGCCAGACAATTGGCATACAAGTCCGTAAAAGTGCAAAAAGCTTAAAATCCTCAACAAAAGCGACCGGCTAGCCACCAAGCCAAGAGCAAGCCCAGCCAAGCTGGCAGCAGTCGAGGTGGTCCAGGAAGCTATGTTCAGCTGATAGCCAACTTAAAACTACTAATAACTTAAGATCTAGGTCCGATTACTAATTTTTTTTACCTTGTTAAAATATATAGGTTAAGCAACCAGGATCTAAAAGTGTAGTGTAAAACTGTGGCCAAAAACGAGACAAAAATGTCGATTCTCGACAGAGCCTCTACAACACCGACGGTCCAGGCCGACGCGTGCCTCTAGAGCAGTGTTTCTCAACCGGGGGTCCGCGGACCCCCTAGTGGTCCGTGGTGTAATTGCAAGGGGTCCGTGAAAATAAAATATTTTTAACGAAAAGATCCTATGACATTTATAGCAATAGGATTATTTTACTCAAATGTGACTGAGACATTTATCTACCTAAACTATAAAGGGTGACAGGACTTTTTTCTCTAATTACATCTGTTTCACAAGTGTAATTTATTGTATTTTAATAAGAGATCTCGCTCCCGTTTGCATTGTTAAAAGTTACTGCATAGAAATTCTGTTTTGTTACATATATCTGAAAGTTACTGAATACATATTCTGTTTTGTTACATATATCTGAAAGTTACTGAATACATATTCTGTTTTGTTACATATATCTGAAAGTTACTGAATACATATTCTGTTTTGTTACATATATCTGAAAGTTACTGAATACATATTCTGTCTTGTTACATATATCTGAAAGTTACTGAATACATATTCTGTTTTGTTACATATATCTGAAAGTTACTGAATACATATTCTGTGTTGTTACATATATCTGAAAGTTACTGAATACATATTCTGTGTTGTTACATATATCTGAAAGTTACTGAATACATATTCTGTTTTGTTACATATATCTGAAAGTTACTGAATACATATTCTGCTTTGTTACATATATCTGAAAGTTACTGAATACATATTCTGTTTTGTTACATATATCTGAAAGTTACTGAATACATATTCTGTTTTGTTACATATATCTGAAAGTTACTGCATAAGAATTCTGTTTTGTTAACTATATCTAAGTTACAACTGAAAGCTCTTATTTTTGCCCCAAAGAGTGAATAAATGCTATAATGCAATTTAAAATGCAGTTTCTACTGTTTCTATCAAATTGCAACCCCCCTCCCCCAAGATCAGGTGGAGGGGTCCTCAGGGTAGATCAAAAATACGCAGGGGGTCCAGGACCCCAAAAAGGTTGAGAACCACTGCTCTTGAGCTACCTACCAATAGGCGACACATTAACTGGAATTAGACACCTTGTGTTATTAGGTGACCGTTTTGAAGACAAACGCTGTGGACGATATGTGGTCACACTTTTGACAACATTAGATGTTTGATTCCGTAGATTATTAAGTAGTTGGTTGCACGTTTCACCACCACCAGTGATTACTGTGGTTGACACATTGAGGAGGGGAGAGCTTGAGAGCGATACAGCAGGGTAGGGAGAAGGTCTCGGGGTTACAGACCAAGCTGTCAATGGGATAATCTACACTATGAGGAATTCCCTGACTAAACATATTGAAGCGAATTCAGGGGGCAGCCGGGACGCGAACCCGGGTCGCTCGCACCACGGGCGACTGCGCTAACCAGTCCAACCCAGAGCCGGCCCAAGGCTTTATGGGGCCCTAAGCAGAATTTGACCCCCCCCCCACGCTAAACCCACCTCCCTCCACCGACAATATTACGTCCAAGCTTGGTCGTTACCATAGCATAGTCATGACTTAATACTGTGCTGGAAAGTCTTAAAATAAACCAGCAGACAATGCATTTGCTGAACAAGCTTACTATTTTAATTGCTTTTGAACTGTGCAAAAGGGCAGAACAGTCACAAAGAAATAAATTATTTTCTTACATAAAATGCAAATTAAAAAACAGACCACATTAAATGAATTAAATAGAAACTTAAATAATGGCATACAACGAACAGAGGAACTTCTAACATCTAACAATAAAGATTAAAGAATATGTAGATGTATAAAAACTTTTTTGGAAAACTGTGGTGTTCAAAGGTGTGCTAATGGCTCAGAAAATGTCCCCAAAATAAAGTGCTTTAATTTATCATTTTCCTTAAAATCTTTGTTTGATTAAGCCAGTAGCATTCATTTGTCGGCCTGTTAACAACGTGATATCAAAATATTTAGTTTTGTTTTTTTGGTGATGCCTACTGATATGATATATCACACACACACAAAACATATATATTTATCAACTGTTGTGTTTGACATTTCAAGCGCTCTTGGGGGCCCCCTGCTGGCGTGGGGGCCCTAAGCGACCGCTTAGTTCGCTTATTCCTTGGGCATAAGTGAACTCTGATCTCTGCAGTGATGAACTCCAGTCCCTCACTGATTCTGAGTAACACGGTTGGACCCCTCACCCCCCCACCTCACCCCCCACCTCACCCCTCCCTCCCATTGACTCTTGTGTCACAAGCTTCTCTGAACAACCCTTGTATGTTTATAACCTCTTACTCACCGCTTTCTTAGGTTTTTTTCCTCCTGTAGGTTTTATTATTAATGAATTTATTCATTTTTCGTTAATCTTGGTGCTTTTGTTAACCGTATCTATGTTCGTTAACTCTAATTTACTATCTAAATCCAGATTTGTGTACTGGTAGGGCAAATGGAAAAACAAGAATAAAAATGCTTAAGGTTGTTTATTTAATCAATGCCAAACACCTTTTTTTTGTTGCAGAATTTGTCTGTATTCATGAATGTTCTGATGAAAAGTCAGTTAAAAAAAGAAACCAACCAGCATTTTTAAATGACGATATTAAATATGCATTTAGAAAATGGAGAAAAAAACCCCCACAACACTCTTTGGAAAATGTAAAGTATACGTGAGTTGCAGTAAATGAGCTAAAATATGTGAACACACTGGTGTGACCCCCTTCTATCGGCACTACCCTGGCAGTCATTATTTTTCCACCAACACTTCATCCCTTTGCCCCTGGCCATGAAAACAAAGCCTCGTTTCGAAAACCACTGAAGTCATTAGCTTTAAGTTGTCCTGATGCATGGTGAAGAATCCAGATAAGGAAATCCCAGAAGTTGAATCTGTTCATCTGGACACAACGTGTTTAGTGGGTGGAGCGTTTCATCACTCATCTAAGTGACTACGTCAGTCTCAGCTGACTGCAGGTGTCCCCACCCGTATGAACAGCACAGTGGCATAACGACCGAACCCAAAGATCGGGTTCACATGCGAATTGCCGTGACCATTAACTAGAGTTTCGATGGCCATGTGTACTATTCACAGAGGATTGGGGAACAGTTGCAATCACAGCATTGTAAGATGGCGACAGAGGTGCTGTTAGTCTCCCCTTCGGTTCAGGGAGGATCGTCCCCTCTTCACATAGACGGCCTCTTTGACTCCCCGTTCAAACCAGCATTCCTGCCTATCAAGGATGTGCACATCCTCATCCTTGAAAGAGTGGCCACTGGTCTGTAGATGGTGTAGACTGTGTAGATGGTGTAGACTGTGCAGGTGGTGTAGACTGTGCAGGTGGTGCAGATGGTGTAGACTGTGGAGTTCTGGCCTGACGTGTTAGCTCTCCTGTGTCGTGCCATCCTCTTGGCCAGCGTCTGTTTAGTTTCCCCGATGTACAAGTCACGGCAATCCTCCTGGCACTTAACAGGGTACACTATATTGCTCTGTTTGTGCCGGGGGACCCGATCCTTGGGGTGGACCAACTTCTGGTGCAGTGTGTTTTGGGGTTTGAAAGCAACTGAGACACAGTGTTTGGAAAATACACATCTCAGCTTTTCCAGTGCTCCCACCACAGACAGAATCACCACTGGTTTACAGTTAGGCAGCTGTTGTCCTCCTCCTGTCTTGGATCAGCTGCTGCACTGTCTGGGCGTCTTTCTGGCTTTGACAAACGCCCAGTTAGGATGACCACACTTAACCAGGGCCTGTTTAATGTGGGGGTTCTCCCCTTCCCCGGCCGCTGTGTCGGTGGGGATGTTGTCAGCTCGGTGGTCCGGCGTCCTGATGACTCTTAGTTTGTGCTCCAGTGGATGATGAGAGTCAAACCTTAAGTACTGATCAGTGTGTGCTGGTTTACGGTAAACATATCAAATGTCCCAACCATTATCCAAACCACTTATCTTGCTTTCAGATGCCGGAGCCAATCCCAGCAGTCATTGGGCGACAGGCAGGGAGACACCCTGGACAGGCCGCCAGACCATAACCGGCCTGGCATCACATCACAATCAAATGTCCCCCATCACCAACTGTAATGTCACAGTGTAAGAAGACTAACCTGTCACATCCTCCCTGGTGAGCTTGATGTGGGGTCCACAGAGTTCATGTGGTGGGTGAAATGTGCTACATCCTGAGATTTAATTTTACCCCAGGTGTCATCCACAATTCTGAACCAGTGGCTAGGTGGTGTCCCTGGATAGGACATCAGAGCCTCTTTTCCACTTCCTCCATATACGGGTTGGCCACTACAGGTGAGACTGGGGAACCCATAGCGCCCCCATGCCTCTGCCTATAGTACTGCCCCCTGTATGTGAAGTACGTGGACTGAAGACAGTTTCAGGAGCAGACACACTTGGTTAAGGGTGTTAAGGTTGTTCCTATTGCTAAGGGTGGGGTCGTTTTACCATTTCATACAGACTGCGCTACTGCTTCATCAACAGGAACACACGTGAAGAGAGACGTAGCATCTTAAGAGACCACCATTTCACCCTCTTCCGTAGTGATGTCCCTCACCGTATCCACACAGTCCATAGTGTTCTGAATGTGATGTTCAGTACTGCCTAGCAACGGGTTAAGAACAGATACCAGAAAGGTAGAGATGTTACAGGTCACTGAGTTAATCATGCTAACAATAGGCCGTAATGGCACATCCTGTTCTTGTCCATCCATCCAGCTGTTATCCGAACCGCTTATCCTGCTCTCAGGGTCGCGGGATGCTGGAGCCTATCCCAGCAGTCACTGGTCGGCAGGCGGGGAGACACCCTGGAAAGGCCGCCAGGCCATCACACAGGGCCCACACATTCACACCTAGGGACAATTTACTACCGCTGGTTCACCTGACCTACATGTCTCTGGACCGTGGGAGGAGACCGGAGGGCCTGGAGGAAAGCCACACAGACACGGGGAGAACATAGAAACTCCACACAGAGGACGACCCGGGACGACCCTCAAGGTTGGACTACCCCGGGGCTCGAACCCAGGACCTTCTTGCTGTGAGGCGACCGCGCTAACCACTGCGCCACTGTGCCGCCCCCTGTTTATGTATATTAGGTAAACCGTACAGACTAGGTGTAGCTTCTCCTGGGTATAAGCTGTGGCACAACATTCTGTCAATAGCGTTGTCCTGTTGGGACAGCTTCTGACCATCTATCACCCTCTTCTTGGAAGTGATGAGTGATGAAACATTTCTCCCACTAAACGTAGTGTTCAGAACTGATTCAACGTCTGGCATTTAATTGACATTATTTGCAGTCTTTATTTTTTATTAGTTTTTGCTTTTGTTTGTTTGTTTTGGATCCCCCCCTCCCCCTTTTTCTACCCAATCATACCCGGCCAATTACCCCACTCTTCCGAGCCGTCCCGGTCTCTGCTCCACCCCCTCTGCCGATCCGGGGAGGGCTGCAGACTACCACATGCCTCCTCCCATACATGTGGAGTCACCAGCCGCTTCTTTTCACCTGACACTGAGGAGTTTCACCAGGGGGACGTAGCGCGTGGGAGGATCACGCCATTCCCCCCCAGTTCCCTCTCCCCCCTGATCAGGCACCCCGACCAACCAGGGGAGGCGCTAGTGCGGCGACCAGGACACACCCACATCCAGATTCCCTCCCGCAGACACGGCCAATTGTGTCTGTAGGGACGCTCGTCCAAGCCGGAGGTAACACGGGGATTCGAACCACCGAGCCCCGTGTTGGTAGGCAGCGGAATAGACCGCTACGCTAACCAGACGCCCAACCACTACTACGTTTACTGCTACTTTATACTATTATTACTCCTACCACTTCTACCACAACTACTACTTTACTACTACTACTTTTACTACTGTTATTACTACAGCTACAACCACCGCTACTACTGCGATCACTATTAGAATTAAAACCACTACAACGGCTCGTACTACTACTACTACTACTACTACTACACTATCACTTCTACAGCTGCTACTCTTCAGTCCTCCTTCATTTTTACTAAGCGGTTTGAAGTAATATTGTGAGTAACTGTAGTTAAGACGAGTCGTCGAGCCTTTGTGAGTAGTGAGTAGCTTCATGGTGGAATAACACATACAGGCACTATTTAATAGACGTAATATCTTTTGAGTTTTTTCTACTTTAAAATGTTCATATTTTTGTGTCTTTATGTGTGAACTCCCACCGGGACAGTTTCTTAATGTGTACGAAGCTGCCCGGCTGTAAATGAACCCGAACAGGGCGTGGAGGCGGAAAGCAGTCAGAAGTCCTCTTGATCTCTTGAACCTTGTCGTGCTGGTTCAACAGATTGCTGATACGGAGCGACGCGCATCGCTGCGGTCCTCAATTAAGGTGCTGGAGTTGAGATGACAAACCACAGTGTCGTCAAGATTTGCTTCCGGCTTGGCATCCGGGTAGTGGAGCGGTCTGTTCCGTTGCCTACCAACACGGGGATCGCCGGTTCGAATCCCCGTGTGACCCCCGGCTTGGTCGGGCGTCCCTGCAGACGCAATTGGCCGTGTCTGCGGGTGAGAAGCCGGATGTGGGTGTGTGTCCTGGTCACTGCACTGGCGCCTCCCCCGCCGGTCGGGGCACCTGTTCGGAGGGAGGGGAAACTGGGGGGGAATAGCGTGATCCTCCCACGCACTACGTCCCCCCTGGTGAAACTCCTCACTGTCAGGTGAAAAGAAGCGGCTGGTGACTCCACGTGTATGGGAGGAGGCATGTTGGTAGTCTGCAGCCCTCCCCGGATCAGCAGAGGGGGTGGAGCAGAGACCGGGACGGTTCAGAAGAGTGGGGTAATTGGCCAAGTACAATTGGGGAGATAAAAGGGGCAACCCCCCCCCCCCAAAAAACCATATGTTTAAACAAAAAGAGTCTTTCGTGCCCGTGTGAGGTTGATGCGGTGTGCGGTAAGGCCTGTGTATCCTGCAGCGTGACTGGCGGCCCAAACAGAATCCACCAGTTGTTAGGATTTGCGGCTGTGATCGATACGGAGCAAACCCGGGATGGATAGGGAGCGGTTATGGCCATATAACAAAGAGCCGGCTGTATCGACATAGCCATCCATACTGCTCTCTGCTCCGCTCTCTTTGGTCCACCCAGAAAGACTGTGGGTTTTTTTTTTTTCACCTTTCTAAACTTTATTTTTAAATTCTCGCCCTCTTTGAAAGCGGGCCGAGCGCCGCCGTGCTCCAAAAGAAACCTCCTGCTCGGTGGATCTCGAGGAGCTGTGAGCTTTTCAAGCAGCTTCCTTTGAATAAGTTGGCTGAAAGGCTTCCTCCAGGTTGCTCGGCTCTCCGGTCCCGGTCCGGCTGACAACACTGGACGTGCACGGCGTGCGAGGCCTCATGTTGTCTTGAGGACTAGCCACGAGAGGAAGTATGGATAGATTTTTTTAACACGTGCGAGGCGCTTGTATGACCTTTTGAGGAAAACGATGAAATGTACGTGAATCTAATGAGCCCACTGTTAACGTTGCTGTTCTTATGAGCTTCTAAAAAGGGATCAATCATTCTTTAATTGACATTTGTGGACATGAAAACTTTTACCCAAAGCAAAAGTTTCCCAAGAGCAAAGACTTGTGATGTAGTTTACCTACAGGCCCCTGTCTGTTGCTTCTCTACATGGTGACGTAACAGAGCTAAAAATACACTTTAACAACCTTATTCCCGATTAGCACCTGTGAATTTCATCTTATTGGCTAATTTTTATTTACCCTTATTTTTAATGACGATTCTGTGGGAATTGGGCGGCACGGTGGCGCCGTGGTTAGCGCGGTGGCCTCACAGCAAGGAGGTGCTGGGTTCGAGCCCCCGGGGTAGTCCAACCTTGGGGGTTGTCCTCTGTGTGGAGTTTGCATGTTCTCCCCATGTCTGTGTGGGTTTCCTCCCACAGTCCAAAGACATGTGGGTCAGGTGACTCGGCCGTACTAAACTGTCCCTGGGTGTGGGGGGGGGGGGGGCCCTGTGATGGTCTGGCGGCCTGTCCAGGGTGTCTCCCGCATGCTGCCCAGTGACTGCTGGGATAGGCTCCAGCATCCCTGAGAGCAGGATAAGTGGCTTGGATAAAGGATGGATGGATGGATGGATGGATGGAAGGATGTTTCTGTCCCTTTTTATCCCATGATCTCGTTACTGGCATGTCAGTTTTTCAAATTCGAGTGAGTGTAAACCGCTGATAAGGGTTATTTTAGTGTTTGCTGCATTAGCATTCAGCTTTTTACCCATTTCCGGCTCTAAAATGTTCATGTTTCAGTCAAACTGAGCTCAGTGAAAACCGAGCGAAGATGCCTCGTGCATCTGTACCTTGAAATAGGGGCTCGGGTCTCTCCAACATGACAGATGCTTACCGTGGTAGGGTCTTAAATCGGGGTTTGTTGGATAGATTTCCTACTCACTAGCTCAAACCGCCGCTCCAGCAGGCCCTCGGTTTACAGTAACTCCATCAGCTGGGAGCCAGAAAACACCCCCACATCTCCAGAAAATCACCCACCAGCCATGTCAGTGGGGCAAGTTCCAGCGAGCGTTGACTCATTTTATCATACATCTAAGTTGTGCCATTTCCATTACCAACGCCCCCCCCCATTCCCAGCCTGGGTACACCCCCCCCCATCACACCTTCTCTCTTGTTCCAAGAGAGGGGTATTAACTGGCTTCTCAAAAGACTGACTCTCCGCAAGGCAGCTGCACCCGATGCTGCGTCTCCCCCTCGCCCCTTGAACACTGTGCGGACCAGCTGGCTCCAGTGTTCACAGACATTGTAACACCTCCCTTGAGGACTGCAGGGTTCCAGCCTGCCTCAAAACCTCCACCATTATTCCTGTCCCCAAAAAGCCAAGGATCACAGGCCTAAATGACTACAGAGCCGTCACTCCGCTGCTCTGCTGGCATCTTGACACTGCTTGGCATCCTCCTCAGCATGCTCTTCATATATTTTATTATTCCATTACAATTGTGTTATCCTCTTCCAATGTCGTATTCTGTGAATTCTGTACACACATCATCCATTGTACGTCTGTCCGTCTTGGGGGAGAGAGATCTCTCCTCTGGTGCTCTCCCTGAGGTTTCTTCCTGTTTTTTCTCCCCGTTAAAGGTTTTTTTTTTAGGGAGTTGTTCCTCAGCCAAGGACAGGATGTTGTGTTGCTATGAAGCCCACTGAGGAAAATTTGTAATTTGTGCTAATGGGCTGTACAAATAAGATTGACTTGACTCTACTCTGATCTCTGTAGTGATGAAGACTTCTGAACGCCTTGTGCTGTCCCAACTCAAGTCCATGACCAACCCCCTCCCTGGATCCACTACAGTTAACATACAGAGCCAGCAGGTCCACAGATGACGCCGTCAACATGGCTCTCCACTCCAACCTCCTTCACCTGCACTCTCCTGGTATTTATTTATTTATTTATTTTCATTTAATTTCAGATCCCCATTAATCACTGCCTCAGCAGCGACTATTCTTCCTGAGGTCAAACAGTTTAAAAGTCAACAAGCAGAAACAGAGCATGTATCAATATAACAGCAGTGACCAGAAACATCACACAAAACTAAACTTGTCAAACAGCTTTGCGCACGGCACAAAATTCAATATACCCATCATACCCAATTAGACAAAAACAATTACCGCAAAATGAGAAAAAAATTAATTAAAATAAAGCGGACATAACTAAACAACAGAATATAGTGAACAGACATTAAAATTAGATCTAATCTAAAACAATCCCTTTCTGCATTACACATTCTCTCAGCCTCTTCTTGAATCCAACTCTGCCGGTAATTGAAGCCAAATGTTGCGGAAGTCCATAGGTAATTATCCTGTACATTACAGTCTTCTTTTAAGGCGTCAGTTCTGGGCTTAGGCAGGGTGAAATGACCCCTCCTGGCATGTCTAGTGCCATAGTCATGACCATCACTAGTAAGCAACACAACAGCTGAGAGGAGAGGCAAGCAGGTTTACGTAGCATATAGTATAAATAGAATCAGGCTACAAGCTAGTCTGTCATTGACTCTCATCCATCACAATTCTTTATGCATTCTTTCACCACGGTTTTAACTGAGCAATGCAGAGCGAGTCTCGCAGCTCTATTGCTGCTGGATTTTATTTAGTTCTTGTTTAGATGCGTTTGACCAGATTGCTGGGCAGTAGTCAACATGTGACAAGACTAGGGATTGTATGACTTGCTTAGTAGTTGTGTTAGTGAGAAAGTAGGCACTCCTTCTAATGATTGAAATACTTCTGCTCCTTTTTGTTACAATATTATTAATGTGAGTAGCCCAAGACAGTGTTTCATCTATTGTGACCCCCAGCAATCTGGCCTCCTTAACTTGTTCAAAATCAGCACCTTGCAAAGAAATAGACCATCTGTGTTCCTTTCTTTGAGCATGCTTTGAGCAAATAACGAGACATTTCGTTCTGGATATACTCGGTTTCAGTTTATTTTCAGAGACCCGATTAGAAATCTGCATTAACTCATCTTGAAGTAGACTGCTCAAGTCTGTGGCATTCTTTGCGGATGCATATATTGTAGTGTCATCAGCATTAAATTGCAGTGCAAGCATTCTTTAAAATATGTGGCATATCGTTTACAAGTACTGCGTATAATAGAGGACCAAGACAACTTCCTTGAGGAATGCCGCATTGTAGTGTCTTAATACTTGGAAAAGTTTACTGTCAATTTGTTACTGTCATTGTTTTAGCCGATCATCTGTCAAGTGTGTAAGAGCTGTGCGTGTTGAATAGCCAGTTTTATAAGCATATTGAAGGTCAGAATTGATGCCGCTAACAGAGAAGCAATTTTGAATTTGCTTAAATACAAAACTGATTGGCCTATTGTTTGTTCCAATGAATGATTCTTTTCTGTTTTTCGGTAGAGGAGTGACCTTAGCTACCTTCCATACTGAGGAAAAATTCCTTCATTAAAACTCAAATTGAAAATATGCATATGACTAGCCACAGTTCCAGCTGACGGGTTTAAGAGTCCACTGTCTAGATTGTCAAAACTGCAGGCTTTGTGCATTTTTATTCAGACAACAGCTGAATAAAAATGCGACAAACCGTGTGGTCATGACAGTCTAGACAGTCGTCCTGGTATCTACGCCAGAATCCTGTTTGTGGACTTCAGCTCCACATTCAACACAATCAGCCCTGTTCTCCTTCAGGACAGACTCTCCCAGCTCCATGTGCCCCACTCCACATGCAGGTGGACAACTTACTTCCTGACCAGCAGGAGTAAGCAAGTGAAGACGGGGAAGTATGTCTTGGACCCTCGGATCATCAGCACCAATGCCCCCCAAGGCTGCATCCTGTCCCCGCTACTCTTCTCGCGTTACACCAATGGCTGCAGCTGCAGAAATCAATCTGCCAAGCTTCTGAAGTTTGCGGACGAAACCACCATCATCGGATTCATCTCTAAGGGTGACGAGTCTGCTTGCAGATGGGAGGTTGACCACCTGGTTTCCTGGTGCAGCTAGAACAACCTGGAGCTAAATCCCCTGAAGACAGTGGAGATTGTGGTGGACTTCGGGAGAAGCCCATCCTGTTTGACTCCCCAGTTACCACTGTGGAGTCATTCCATTTCCTAGGCATCACCATCGCTCAGGACTTCAAGTGGGAGCTAAACATCAGTTCCTTCATCAAACGGTGGGGGATCTTTACAAATCGCGTTTGAGTTACTCTGTGTGTGTCCTGTGATGGACTGGTGATCTGTTCAGACTGTCACCCTGCCTTCCATGCAATGCTTGCTGGGATAGGACCCCCCCCCCACACACACACACACACAACCCTGAATTAAGTAAGTCTATCTAACAGACAGATAGATGAAATGGGTGGCACAGTGGTGCAGTGGTTAACGCTGTCACCTCACAGCAAGAAGGTCCTGGGTTCGAAACCTGGGGTTGTCCAACCTTGGGGGGGGGGGGGTCATCCCAGGTCGTCCTCTTTGTGGAGTTTGCATGTTCTCTCCGTGTCTGCAGTGGGTTTACTCTGGGTGCTCCAGTCTCCCCCCCCCCCACCACCATCAACAAGACATGCATGTTAGGGGTAATACTCCTGTCTGTGCTCCTGACCGAGGCAATGGAAAGAAAAAACGGGAGTTGGTCCCCGGGGCGCCGCACGCCGGCTGCCCACTGCTCCGAGCTACACAGCTAGGATGGGTTAAATGCAGAGAAAGAATTGCCCCATAGGGATCAATAAAAGTAGTAACAAAAAAAAGAATTGATTTTTGCTTTGGTAGAATCTGAAAACATCTTCCATGTGAAATACATGAGCCAATATATACCTAGAAACATTTCAAATCGCTGCTCAGTTTTAAACACAACCCAAGTCTCTTGCCCACGGTGCCCTCTGGTCCTGTATTGCCAGTGGTAGCACTATGAGATGGCATGCCTGAAGTGAGGCATTTTGTTGAAGTAAAATTTATTGATTTTCAGTAACTGACTCCTGCAGCTCTTAAGATATTGCTTTCATAATTGGAGAATTAGCATCGAGCCAAAGAGCTGAGTGTTTCTTTCCACACCTGACCGCCAGAGCGGGGTGCAGCAGTTCTCCACAAACATGTCAAGGTAGCGCCATGAACACTACGGAAGACACGCCGGTGCGATGTCGTTGTACCTGACTACCCTGGACCTGACGGCAAAACCGACAAACACGTCGGTGAAAAACTGGGATCGCTGCCAAAGGGTACTTCCCAGAGGGGCAGGCTCAAGCAGACCACCTAGCTCGCCAGCAACAGTGTCCCAATCATTAATGACACGGGTGTGTTTTTGGAAAAAGTAAGTCAACACAACAGACTAGCACATATTTTGAAATATGAGCAGCTTCAGCAGAATATCCATCCATCCATCCATCCATCCATTATCTGAACTGCTTCTCCTGCTCTCGGGGTCGCGGGGAGGCTGGAGCCTATCCCAGCAGTCATTGGGCTCTTCCTTCAGCTGCTTCCGTTAGGGGGCGCCACAGCGGATCATCTCTTTCCATCTCTTCCTGTCCTCTGCATCTTCCTCTGTCACACCAGCCACCTGCATGTCCTCCCTCACCACATCCATAAACCTCCTCTTTGGCCTTCCTCGTCTCCTCTTCCCTGGCAGCTCCATATTCAGCATCCTTCTCCCAGTATACCCAGCATCTCTCCTCCACACATGTCCAAACCATCTCAGTCTGGTCTCTCTTGCTTTGTCTCCAAACCGTCCAACCTGAGCTGTCCCTCTAATATACTCGTTCCTAATCCTGTCCTTCTTCATCACTCCCAGTGAAAGTCTTATCATCTTCATCTCTGCCACCTCCAGCTCCACCTCCTGTCTTTTCATCAGCGTCACTGTCTCCAAACCATACAACATAGCTGGTCTCACAACCATCTTGTAAACCTTCCCTTTAACTCTTGCTGGTACCCTTCTGTCACACATCACTCCTGACACTCTTCTCCACCCACTCCACCCTGCCTGCACCCTCTTCTTCACCTCTCTCCTGCTCTCCCCGTTACGTTGGACAGTCGACCCCAAGTATTTAAACTCATGCGCCTTCGTCACCTCTATTCGTTGCATCCTCGCCGTTCCGCTCTCCTCCCTGTCATGCATCTTGTGGCACTACACAGTAGGATAATCATGTCGTAATAGTACTATAGGAGGTTGCAGAAGTGTGTTTGCTGCATAGCAATCCTGTGGAGTACACGTCAGGTCGAGTGCATTTAGATTAAGTGCACCTCAGACCATCAAGTGGTGGTGAATAGGAGAATCAGTATACAAAGTAGATTTACCTTGACTCATACTGTATTGGCATAGCAGACATATCGGCGTGAGCGCATAGAATGTCAGCTGCAGGTTGAATGGCACAAAATGATACTGATAATCATGATGAGGCCGCGAGGAGGAGCGGTGACAAGGCCTACTTCGTGGGAAACAAGGCCTTTATGAACAGGAAAGAGCTTAAAGTAGATTGAAAGGACTATGGGCGGCATGGTGGCACAGTGGTTAGTGTGGTCGCCTCACAGCAAGAAGGTCCTGGGTTCGAGCCCCGGGGTAGTCCAACCTTGGGGGTCGTCCCGGGTCGTCCTCTGTGTGGAGTTTGCATGTTCTCCCCGTGTCTGTGTGGGTTTCCTCCGGGTGCTCCGGTTTCCTCCCACAGTCCAAAGACATGTAGGTCTGGTGAATCACCTGTACTAAATTGTCCCTAGGTGTGAATGTGTGTGTGTGTGTGTGTGGGGGGGCTGTGGGGGGGGGCCCTGTGATGGACTGGCGGCCTGTCCAGGGTTGGCAGGCGAGGCAGAAAAGATATCTCCGCCTGCCGCCCAGTGACTGCCGGGATAGGCTCCAGCATCCCTGCGATCCTGAGTAAGGATAAGCGCTTTTGGATAATGGATGGATGAATCATGATGGTCAAATAAGGAAGGGCTCCAGAGTAATTGCCGACAGCCGTTGCGGTGTTAGATGATTTGTTTTTAGCAGTAAAGTGCCACTGAGCATAGTAAAGGAGTGATTGAACAAATTTTATTTCATTTTGTCGCTCTTGTTGAATGGCGGCGTGTGCTGCGGCGTGCGTGCTGTTTTCAGCGCGTGTTTCATGAATGAACCTGAATTGAATTAAGCTGAATTGGAAAGTCATGCAGAGCCTTAAGAGGGCCTCCGCATCCCTTCATTATGGGCAAAAGGCCTGTTGATACTCATCCCCTTAAGAATCGAGGGACAGATGATTCATCTAACCATGGAACAGATAATAGACCCCCGGCTATGTCATTTTACCCGCCGTAGGCTTAATGTATGTTTTTGTATCGTGGTCTTATTTTAACATCCCTCTCAAAGGAGCACTCGGTAGACTCGCTGCTGGCACTGCTGTCCTCGTCTCTTGAGTGTGACTGTCGAGGTGAAGTGGTTGCAAAGGCTACGTGTTGTCCTATACTTAGGTTAAGTATCGGAGTAGTACCTTTCCTCCATGGCCTTTCGTGGCGTCCTAGACTGCTCTCCGTACACCCCAGAATCATGTGAAGCGCCAAATACAGCCCCTGCATGATGAATGACCGTCCGTGCGTGCTGAAGAGCCACACCCTCCTCGCGGTGACCCCGTTAACGTCGTCCGGAGACAGCAGAGCAGAGCACGGCGGATCTGGAGGAGCAAACCTGGATGATAAATCCTGCTCCTCCTATGGGCAGCGGCAGTCCTAGGAGCATTCATCGATAGACTGATGTTATGGACCGGGGACATCGTGGCTTTGCAGATGATCAGTGCATCTCGACAATGGAAAGGCACAAAATCTCCAGTTAGCCAAAGAATGTAGCGCCCCATGCTGTAAACAAACATGCGCAGCCGAAACCCTATAGGGGGCGTCCTGACGGATGACCTAGGTGAGGTGGTTGGGTTGTCCTATACAGTATGGCATGCTGTTCTATCATTTAAAGCACTAGTCACCAAAATCTAAACACCAGTACTTAGTTTTCAGACACTAGTCACGATTTTAAAGCCACTAGTTGCTAAAACTTAGATACTCGGTATATTGAAATAAGAACTAGTAACTAATTTCCTAGTCACTAGTCACTTTGACAACTAGTCACTTTTCTCTTTTACAAGTAACAATTCCATTACCACTAGTTCTTTTATTTACTAGTACCTCATTGTCTCTACCATCCGTCCATCCATTATCCAAACCACTTACCCTGCTCTCAGGGTGGCGGGGATGCCGGAGCCTATCCCAGCAGCCATTGTGCGGCAGGCGGGGAGACACCCTGGACAGGCCGCCAGGCCACTGCAGGGTAACAACCCAATATACACTAGTTCTTTTATTTTTCCTACTAGTAACTTAACAACAATGTCTAATGTTTAACAAAATAAGTACTGGGGTTTAATTTTTAGCAACTAGCGGCTTCAAATGAATAGATGAGAAAACAGCCTGCCCTACTCTCCCTCCCCCGTTTCTCGTAAATGCACTCTGCCATGTGGCCGGTCTCTCATAAACAGTCATGTAAATGCTAAATGGACTGCACTCATAAAAAGCTTTTTTCTAAAGTGCTTTACAATTAATGCCTCACATATTTACCCACAGACACACACACTCATGGGGCAACGGTGGTGTCAACCATGCAAGGTGACCGGGATGGTGTAGCAGTGTACTCCGTTACCTACCAACAGAGGGATCGCCGGTTCGAATCCCCGTGTTACCTCCGGCTTGGTCGGGCGTCCCTACAGACACAATTGGCTGTGTCTGCGGGTGGGAAGCCGGATGTGGGTATGTGTGTCCTGGTCGCTGCACTAGCGCATCCTCTGGTCGGTCGGGGTGCCTGTTCAGTGACCGGGACGGCTTGGAAGAGTGGGGTAATTGGCTGGATACAATTGGTTAGAAAAAAGGGGAAAAAATCCCCCCCCCACCAAGAAAAAAACATGCAAGGTAACAGCTAGTTCACCAGGAGCTGTTAGAGGTTAGGTTCTAGAGGTTAGGTTCTAGAGGTTAGGTTCTAGAGGTTAGGTTCTAGAGGTTAGGTTCTTGCTCAGGGACACCTCAACACTTTTTCCAAGGAGCCGAGGACTGATGACCTGCTCCACCTCCTGAGCCACTGCGGCCCCCTCAGTTTTGTGTCCATCGTACCTTTACAGGATCTTCGTTGCTGATATGTGGGGGGTTTCAACAGTACGATAATTTTGGGTGATGTGTTTTGCAGACATTGTGATCTTTATTCTGTTTGCCTTTTTGTTAAGTGCGCTCTGCCACATCGATAGCAGACGGGCGGCCATGCACATTCAATGCGAGCAGTTTGGCCTGTCAGGGAAGTCTTAACTATGTGTATTAATTTCAAAAATGTGTTATTGGCATTGTTTAAGGAGTACATTAGGAGATGAATCATGTAGATCCAGACTACAGTGGGCATTTGGATTGGCAATGTAGGCTCTTTTTTCTTGATTTTTTCTCTTCAACTGAGGTCTCAGCGGCTCAGCAGGGGTCAGATAGTAGAAAAACAAAGTTGATATGGAAATCTGTCTTCTTATTTTTTTTTTGTATATCAATGCTGTTTTGCAATCCCTGCTCTCGAATTAGTGATTAATGCTCCTGAAATTTTAAAAAAAACCATGTACCCTCCAAATGATAAGACACAAGATGTGAAAGATGTTGCTTCAGTCACAGCTATCATGCACTGAAATTTACTAATTTTGCAAGTTCACTTGTTTCACCTTCGCTGCCTTTTTCCCTGCAGTGTCTTGTTCATGGACTCAGACTAAGGGCACAAATAACTGCCCTGTGTTTGTCCTGTTATCAATTTTTAATTGTGGAGTACAGACATAGAAACTGAGTTCCAGCTTTGGGATGATAAATTTGAATTTGGGAGAATTGATAGAGTTGGGAACAGTACCAGGATGGAAGGAAAAAAGTCAGTTTTGAGGCCCGCATGTGATGAGCAGCTTCCTAGTTACATATGCTTCTTAGTTGGGCCCATAGCAGCAAGCACTGACAAGTGAACATTAGCTTAACCAGCAGCGTAGCTTAAATTGCTAGTACTAGTTAGCTGTATCGTTAACGGCATAGGAAACCAAAACTGGTAGCCCTGTCTGACAGTTGACATTTTTGTCCTAGGTCATTATAAGGTTCAAAAGATTGACAGGCGGATTGGTGCAGCATCATCAGTAATGTGGACATTGTGCCGTACCTGTTGTGGTGAAGAGGGAGCTGAGCTGGAAGGCAAAGCTCTCAATTTACGAGTCAGTCTTCGTTCCAACCCTCACCTATGGTCATGAGCTTGGGGTAGTGACCGAAAGGGTGAGCTCGCAGATACAAGCGGCTGAAATGAGTTTCCTCCGTAGGGTGTCTGGGCTCAGCCTTAGAGATAGGGCGAGGAGCTCAGACATCCAGAGGGAGTGCAGAGTAGAGCTGCTGCTCCTTCGCATTGAAAGGAGCCAGTTGAGGTGGTTCGGACATCTGATTAGGATGCCTCCTGGGCGCCTTCCTTTGGAGGTTTACCGGGCACGTCCAACTGGGAGGAGACCCTGGGGTAGACCCAGAACTTGCCGGAGGGACTACATGTCCCTGGGAACCCCTAGGGATCCCCCAGGAGGAGCTGGAGGGCATTGCCGGGGAGAGGGATGCCTGGAGTGCCCTACTTAGCTTGCTGCCACCGCGACCCGACCCCGGAGAAGTGGCTGAAGATGATTGAATGAAATAGCTCGGGGAAACCTGAGACACTTAGCATTAGCTTCTAGCCCATGTTTGAGCCATGCGGAGCTGTTGAGCTCTTTCCAGTTACACAAAGCCAAAATCTGACTGGACACACTTTGAAAGGTCAACATCAGTGCGGTTAAAGTTCAAATAGTTTGAACTTGGAGTGCAGTGGCAAAACAAAAAAGCCAAGCCGTGTGCAACACTGATGGTAGAGTCACTACTAGGTGTGGTGACCCTGCTCTCTCAATAGGAAATTATGTACCAGCTGGTGCACGGCATCTTTTTTGGGCTCAATGTGTGGTGACGGCATTTTACGTTAAGAGCTGTTCTCACAATGAGGTGGACAAAAGGAGGTGTTCGCATCAGGTATCATGATATGACCTTGATGGGAGATAACTTCTGTTCACAATGAGAGGCAGTACCTCCAACTACTGTTCACAATGAGATGCAGTACCTTCACTTCTACCTTCACGAGTTGAAGTCATCATGAGTCCTTTCAAAAACCCAAGCGTCATGCAGTCTGATGTTGGTCAACATTGTGTTTGTCTGATAGTAGGTCCACATGAAGGGACCAGCATAGAAATAGGAGTCAAATATACTTGGCACAAAAAGTAAGGAAATGTGTGTTTGGTAGAGTATTTCTTTGTTGTAACAATGCTTCTTGTCAATAAATCTTATACCGTTGGAAAGCCTGTTTATCTCCCTTTTAAATGGCGCCACATGTGTAAGGAACATGCATTTGTGGGATGAGTAGCAGGGCTGAGTATGTGGGTTGCGCCCATGAAAAATTTGCCAAATCTTCTCTGCCAATGCTAAACAGCTTATTTTGCTGTTGCTATTGACTCTTGTTTTGAGCTTGTGATACCCCAGGTGCTGACAATCAGCTGCCTGATATAAGATTTATTGCCAAGAAGCATCGTTACAACAAAGAAATAATCTACCAAACACACATTTCCTTACTTTTTGTGCTAAGTTTAGAAATAGGAGTCCAGTAGAAAGGTTACTGGCGCTCTGACTGGTTTTAATTCAGATAAACAGTTGGCTGATGCGTTAAACTAATTTTACTTGAGATTTGATAATCATGATTTCAAACTGAGCGCACTAAAGAAAAGCGCTAGAGCTCCCCCAGCTTGGACTGTTGATATCAAAAGTGTGGAAAAACAATTCAAAGTCACCAAGTCTAGCAAAAGCCTTGGATCTGATCATATCTGTGGCCAGGTTATTAAAACCTGTGCTGAACAGTTGTGTGGAATATTTCACAATATTTTCACACTATCTCTTCAGCAACAGAGGGTCCCTAAATTATGGAAACATTCCACAATTGTACCAGTTGCCAAGACTAGAACCCCTGTGACATTAAATGACTATAGACCAGTAGCGCTGACTTCTCTAATCATGAAGATATTTGAGAAGCTCATTAAAAACGAGCTTTTATCGCAGGTGGAGAAATCTCTTGATCCACTGCAATTTGCATACAGGCCCGATAGGGGGTTATTCTGTCCTATGTGTTATTCTGTCCTACGTGTTATTCTGTCCTACGTGTTTGTGTCCATCTATAAACAGGCCGACACATAGCCAACATGAAGAATCCCAAAGAAATACAGAGTCCCGATCCAAGTTGAGGAACTTTACTGAAGAACTTTGAGAATTCAAACCTTTTTTGTAAAACTGTATAGGGGGGCAATACAGAGGAAGAATGTTTCAATAAACATCGCATAAATTATAAAATGTTATCACATGTCTATGACATAACTACATAACACATGACTGCATATAAATAATAATTGTAGGCTACATAACTGCATGTAAATAGCTGTACGTAACCTAGGAATTACGAAATCACACATGACTTATGAACTAATTGTAAATAATGTACGTATAACATAGATCAGTATGCTATAATATAGGCGGAATACGGGCAGACAGAATAACGTGACATTTCTACCACGGAGCTGACACAGCTAACTAGCAACCGAAAGCCTGGCTGGCTAACTAGCTAACAGAAAATGGGAGAAGCTAACGTTACACATAGCTATTTTCATATCAACATGAATGCAACGAAGTTCTTATAACGGACATCATCGATCACTTTAATAATGTCACAACTGAACTTACAGACGATGCTCTCCAAGGCACAAACGCAGAAGCAATAAACACAGGAGCTGGGCAAACATGAAACTCCGCATGGAAAGCTGGACTGTACTGTTACCATGACTACCAGACAGCAAACTATTTCCTGAATTAAAGTCACGTGAGGTAGGCTAGAGGGAGCAAATAAACTTCAAAATAAAAGTACTCTTCTCACATTCTAATAAAGTAACGTCACAGGGGTGTACGAGATGCCGCAATAACAATTTTAAATGTTCTGTACCGCCATCTTGAGGGGACAAATGCTCATGGCAGGCTGTTGTTTATAGATTTCTCCTCAGCCTTTTAACACAATCCAGCCACATCTGTTAGCAGAAAAGCTAATTCATCTTTTCAAACTGGGTCTTAATCTAGTTGGCTGGATACTGGACTTCTTGATAGGTCCCAGTGTGTGAGGGTTAATGGCTGCTTTTCCAATCAGCTGTACTCTTCAGCCGGTTCCCCTCAGGGCTGTTGCCTCTCTCCGTTACTCTACATCTTGTACAGTAATGACTGTCGCTATAGCAACCATACCAATAGACACATATTCAAATTTGCGGATGATTCAGTGATTGTAAGTCTTCTTGAAGGGGAGGAGGAACAACACGGATGATTTTGTGTCTTGGTGTGATGACTCCTTTCTCCACTTAAATGTGTCTAAAACTAAAGACATGGCGATCCGCTTTAGAAAGACTCCTCCTAGTCCTGTGCCAACCAGCATTAAAGGTGCTGACATTGAGCTTGTGGACAGCTACAAATATCTGGGGGTTGTGCTCCACAAAAAATTATGCTTTGAAACTCATGTTGCTTCCACACCAACGAAGGTCCAACTAAGACTGTTTTTCCTGAGGAACATGTGGACATGTAATGTCTCCTCCCAGATGATGACTCTCTTTTATACAAGTTTTATTGAAACAGTTGTAATGTACTGTATTGTGGCTTGGTTTGATAACTTGACTCTGGCCAATAAAAAACAGCTTGATAGACTCATCAAATGGGCTAGCAAGATTTCAGGCAGAAGTCACGCCCAGCTTACTGACCTTTATAACAGGAGGGTGTTCAGAAAGGCTGCTTCCCTTCTGGAGTGCCAAGGTCACCCCCTTCGGCCAGAGTTTGAGCCGTTACCTCAGGTCGTGGGTTGAGGATGCCCTGTATTAGGACTAAGAGACACAGGGCTTCTTTTGTCCCCACTGCCATCCAGTTGTTAAATAGTAGATAGTATTTATCTGTTGTCTGCTGTTCGCTAGTTTCCTTGGTTTGTATATTTTATATTTATATTTTTTTTTATATTTTATATTTGACCTACTTTGGTTCTCCTTGCCCACTGTGTCCTGTTGTCAGTTCCGCCTTGGTGTTTGCGTGTTTTGTCTTTGTGTGAGAGTTTTTATACTGGCTGCAAACTAATTCCCCTGCAAGGGACAATAAAGATACTTTGACTTTGACTTGACTTTGTGCACTGTGACTGCTGAGGGATTAGATATGACAATCCCGTTAATCAGAGTTGTTACAGTTAATTTTACACATCCCTCTGTCTCTCTCTTCAGCCGTTTATTCATTGTGGTTGTAGTTATCTAATGTGTATTGTACGCTCTAGTCCCAGGATTGTCATGTGGGTGTAGTTGCCACACTTGAACTCCTACCTAACAGGTTATTTGTAAATTGGGTGCCTCAAGAATTTAGGATTATTCCACTGTCGCAGTCGTTGCATCTTGCTTCATACAAACCCTTTTAAATATACACTACCGTTCAAAAGTTTGGGATCACATTGAAATGTCCATATTTTTGAAGGAAAAGCACTGTACTTTTCAATGAAGATAACTTTAAACTAGTCTTAGCTTTAAAGAAATACACTCTATACATTGCTAATGTGGTAAATGACTATTCTAGCTGCAAATGTCTGGTTTTTGGTGCAATATCTACATAGGCGTATAGAGGCCCATTTCAAGCAACTATCACTCCAGTGTTCTAATGGTACAATGTGTTTGCTCATTGGCTCAGAAGGCTAATTGATGATTAGAAAACCCTTGTGCAATCATGTTCACACATCTGAAAACAGTTTAGCTCATTACAGAAGCTACAAAACTGACCTTCCTTTGAGCAGATTGAGTTTCTGGAGCATCACATTTGTGGGGTCAATTAAACGCTCAAAATGGCCAGAAAAAGAGAACTTTCATCTGAAACTCGACAGTCTATTCTTGTTCTTAGAAATGAAGGCTATTCCATGCGAGAAATTGCTAAGAAATTGAAGATTTCCTACACCGGTGTGTACTACTCCCTTCAGAGGACAGCACAAACAGGCTCTAACCAGAGTAGAAAAAGAAGTGGGAGGCCGCGTTGCACAACTGAGCAAGAAGATAAGTACATTAGAGTCTCTAGTTTGAGAAACAGACGCCTCACAGGTCCCCAACTGGCATCTTCATTAAATAGTACCCGCAAAACACCAGTGTCAACATCTACAGTGAAGAGGCGGCTGCGGGATTCTGGGCTTCAGGGCAGAGTGGCAAAGAAAAAGCCATATCTGAGACTGACCAATAAAAGAAAAAGATTAAGATGGGCAAAAGAACACAGACATTGGACAGAGGAAGACTGGAAAAAAGTGTTGTGGACGGATGAATCCAAGTTTGAGGTGTTTGGATCACAAAGAAGAACGTTTGTGAGACGCAGAACAAATGAAAAGATGCTGGAAGAATGCCTGACGCCATCTGTTAAGCATGGTGGAGGTAATGTGATGGTCTGGGGTTGCTTTGGTGCTGGTAAGGTGGGAGATTTGTACAGGGTAAAAGGGATTCTGAATAAGGAAGGCTATCACTCCATTTTGCAACGCCATGCCATACCCAGTGGACAGCGCTTGATTGGAGCCAATTTCATCCTACAACAGGACAATGACCCTAAACACACCTCCAAATTGTGCAAGAACTATTTAGAGCAGAAGCAGGCAGCTGGTATTCTATCGGTAATGGAGTGGCCAGCGCAGTCACCAGATCTGAACCCCATTGAGCTGTTGTGGGAGCAGCTTGACCGTATGGTACGCAAGAAGTGCCCATCCAACCAATCCAACTTGTGGGAGCTGCTTCTGGAAGCGTGGGGTGCAATTTCTCCAGATTACCTCAACAAATTAACAGCTAGAATGCCAAAGGTCTGCAATGCTGTAATTGCTGCAAATGGAGGATTCTTTGACGAAAGCAAAGTTTGATGTAAAAAAAATCTTATTTCAAATACAAATCATTATTTCTAACCTTGTCAATGTCTTGACTCTATTTTCTATTCATTTCACAACATATGGTGGTGAATAAGTGTGACTTTTCATGGAAAACACAAAATTGTTTGGGGGATCCCAAACTTTTGAACGGTAGTGTACATACCTGTAAACTGCATTTTCATGGCAGGCGCAGGTGCGATTTGAGGATTAGCTTGGACGCAGGAACAGTCAATGCTGGCTCATCCAGCCAATGAGGAACCCCTGTGTCTAATTAACCTCCCTCCCCGTATATTTATGAGTATCTGAGCGGGGGGAGGGGGGGATCTCATGGGTATGCTGCATGGTACTGGATGACTGGGATGAAGTGTTGGCAAACCATGAAAGGCAAAAATGTGATGTGTCGGATAAGCCGAGTGCCAGACCGCTGGTTAAACTGTTTGTATTCCTGTGTAAATGTATTTGTATACGTGCTGTGCACTGGGAAATTCCTCATGCATGTCTTTTTAATAGCATCTCCGAACTGTCTTCATATATATATATATATATATATATATATATATATATATATATATATATATATATATATATATATATATAGTGTTACTGGTTCGTGTTATGCATGTGAAGACCAAGACTTAATGTCAGGATGGGCTGCTTCAGAATATGTTATTCTAAAAACCTCTCTGCCCTCCTGCATGATGGACAGCTGTGCCTAGCAACAATGCTGAGATTTGATGAAAAGTATTTCTAGCAGGAAAGTAAGTTTAACCGACTGCAGCCCGGCTACACTGGTATCGCAGCAGGTGCACGGCACCTCATTTATTTTGACAGGTTAAAAAAAAAATGTTGCACAGAAAGGGCTGAGAATGTAAGTGTAGTGGCTTTCATGTTGAGAGGACGGTCTCGGAGGTAAATCGGTCTCCGATGACTGGACGGCGGTCTGAGAAGGTCATTATGAGACTTTCTGTACAAAAGCCTCGCACGGGAACACGTTTCCATTACAAACTGACAAATATATGTGTGACATTCATTGGTGATTTATTACATCACATTATTATCCCACATATTTTTATTACTGATTTAATAATTAAAACTTACACATTTGCATATAACTACTCTAATCATGAAATTAATCTATAAACTATGTGTTAATGAGTTGCAGGCGAATCCAAAGTGACCCATCCTGCTAATATATATATATATATATATATATATATATTCACACACACACACACACACATATACACTACCGTTCAAAAGTTTGGGATCACCCAAACAATTTCGTGTTTTCCATGAAAAGTCACACTTATTCACCACCATATGTTGTGAAATGAATAGAAAATAGAGTCAAGACATTGACAAGGTTAGAAATAATGATTTGTATTTGAAATAAGATTTTTTTTACATCAAACTTTGCTTTCGTCAAAGAATCCTCCATTTGCAGCAATTACAGCATTGCAGACCTTTGGCATTCTAGCTGTTAATTTGTTGAGGTAATCTGGAGAAATTGCACCCCACGCTTCCAGAAGCAGCTCCCACAAGTTGGATTGGTTGGATGGGCACTTATTTGAGCAGATTGAGTTTCTGGAGCATCACATTTGTGGGGTCAATTAAACGCTCAAAATGGCCAGAAAAAGAGAACTTTCATCTGAAACTCGACAGTCTATTCTTGTTCTTAGAAATGAAGGCTATTCCATGCGAGAAATTGCTAAGAAATTGAAGATTTCCTACACCGGTGTGTACTACTCCCTTCAGAGGACAGCACAAACAGGCTCTAACAGGTACTATTTAATGAAGATGCCAGTTGGGGACCTGTGAGGCGTCTGTTTCTCAAACTAGAGACTCTAATGTACTTATCTTCTTGCTCAGTTGTACAACGCGGCCTCCCACTTCTTTTTCTACTCTGGTTAGAGCCTGTTTGTGCTGTCCTCTGAAGGGAGTAGTACACACCGGTGTAGGAAATCTTCAATTTCTTAGCAATTTCTCGCATGGAATAGCCTTCATTTCTAAGAACAAGAATAGACTGTCGAGTTTCAGATGAAAGCTCTCTTTTTCTGGCCATTTTGAGCGTTTAATTGACCCCACAAATGTGATGCTCCAGAAACTCAATCTACTCAAAGAAGTGCCCATCCAACCAATCCAACTTGTGGGAGCTGCTTCTGGAAGCGTGGGGTGCAATTTCTCCAGATTACCTCAACAAATTAACAGCTAGAATGCCAAAGGTCTGCAATGCTGTAATTGCTGCAAATGGAGGATTCTTTGACGAAAGCAAAGTTTGATGTAAAAAAAATCTTATTTCAAATACAAATCATTATTTCTTACCTTGTCAATGTCTTGACTCTATTTTCTATTCATTTCACAACATATGGTGGTGAATAAGTGTGACTTTTCATGGAAAACACAAAATTGTTTGGGTGATCCCAAACTTTTGAACGGTAGTGTATATATATATGCATGTATGTATGTATGTGTATATATCTATCTATCTATCTATCTATCTATCTATCTATCTATCTATCTGTCTGACTATATGTACTATATGTATATACATACATATATACATACTATTATTCAATTCAATTCAGTTTTATTTGTATAGCCCAGTATCACAAATTACAAATTTGCCTCAGTGGGCTTAACAGCAACACAACATCCTGTCCTTAGACCCTCTCATCGGATAAGGAACAACTCCCTAAAAAACCCCTTTAACAGGGAGAAAAAATAGGAAGAAACCTCAGGGAGAGCAACAGAGGAGGGATCTCTCTCCCAAGACGGACAGCGTGCAATGGATGTTGTGTTTACACAATTTACACAATACAACATTGAAAGAGGATAACAGAATTATAATGGACCTAAAATGTATGAAGAATATGATGCGCAGGATGCCAAGCAGTGTCCACATGCCAACGGAGCAGTCCAGGACCCAAGCCACGTGACCAGCATCATCATGTAAAAAAAAAAACTTATGTGAGGAGGGGGATGGCAGGCAGCATCCAAATGGCGACCACCATCACCACGGAGACCTGGGAGGAGAACCGACTGCATGTGCACACAAGGGAGACTCTCTTGACACCATTCAAACACAGAAAAAGAGAAAGAAGAAGACATGTTAGAGAAGAGAACAGTTTGCAATAGTCATCAGTCATAATCAGTTAAGTCATCAACTAGTCATAATCTATACTCTGTAATCTATACTTGATAATCTCGTCGGCAGAACAGTGGTTGGTAAATTCATTGAGACAGAAAACCAACCCGCCATCCAGTACAGTTTGTGAAGCACTCAACTTAAAGGCAACTACTTGTAAGCTAAGGCAAAAAGATGAGTTTTAAGTTTGGATTTAAAGGACTCAACAGACTCCGATGGTCTGATGGCAGCAGGCAGTTTATTCCACAACAATGGAGCCCGATAGGAAAAGGCCCTGCTGCCACCAGCTGACTTCTTTTTAACTTTGGGTACACACAGGAGCCCTGTATTTTGAGAACGAAGTGCTCGAGATGGCATGTAAGGTTTAAGGAGATCAGACAGGTAGGATGGGGCAAGCCCATTTAGGATTTTATAAGTCAGCAGAAGCACCTTGTATTCTGATCTAACATGGATAGGAAGCCAATGAAAGGAGGCAAGAATTGGTGTAATATGGTCAAATTTCCTAGTTTTAGTTAGGATTCTAGCAGCAGCATTCTGAACCATCTGAAGACTTTTAGTACTAGAATGTGGCAGACCTGAGAACAGAACATTACAGTTATCAAGTCTGGATGAAACAAATGCATGTATTAGAGTCTCTGCGTCAGCCATGGAGAGAAAAGACCAAATTTTAGCTATGTTACGTAAGTGAAAAAAGGCAGTCTTGGTGATTTCTTTAATGTGCTTATCAAAGGAAAGGCTGGGATCAAACATAACTCCCAAGATTTTTGGCTGCCACACTTTGTGAAACCACAGAGTTGTCGATTGTTATCTGATTTAAAAGCAGAAAGTTAAGTGACATCCAGTTTTTCACAGTAGCCAAGCAGGCCTCTAAGTTAGTGATTTGAGTATGATCATCAGCCCTTATAGGCACATACAGCTGAGTATCATCAGCATAGCAATGGAAATTTATTCCATAACTGCGTATAATTTGGCCAAGAGGTGTAATGTAAAGAGAGGAAAGTAGAGGGCCAAGAACTGAGCCCTGAGGCACACCATATTTAACGTCAGAAAATTTTGATATATATTATTATAGCAGACACAATGTGTTCTTCCAGATAAGTAGGACTTAAGCCAAGAGAGAGCTAAACCAGAGACGCCAAAATTACAATTTAATCTATCTAAAAGTATACAGTGATCAATGGTGTCAAAGGCTGCACTGAGGTCCAGTAGTAGAAGCACAGAAGTGGAATCAGAGTCGATCGCCAGTAGAAGATAATTTACCACTCTGGTCAGAGCAGTTTCAGTGGAGTGACAGGGCCTGAAAGCCGACTGAAAAGATTCATATAGATGGTTTTCTTCTATATGGGTCGAAAGTTGTTGATACACAACTCTCTCTAGTACTTTAGAGAAGAACGGAAGATTAGAGACTGGTCGATAGTTATTAAGAGACCCTGGATTAAGATGCGGTTTTTTAAGTAGAGGTTTAACCACAGCTGTCTTAAAACTTAAGAGGTGACTGCAGACCAGGCCACATGACCGATGGCTTGCTTTTTTAAGCCTTTCCAGCTAGTGCTAACAATAGCAGGCCTGCTGTCAGGCTCGGGGCTAAGGCTATCTGGAGTGCCCGTCACATCTAACGTAATCCTAGCCGAAAGCAGCTGCTCTAACTCACGGACACGTCTCTCTAGTAGAGACAACCTGTCTGTAACTACGGAGCAGTCACCACAAACCATCGTTTTAACGAGGCTGCTTTGACTGCAAATGTAATAGAGCTAACTGCTAAGCTAGGCTAAGCTCAAAGCTAGTAACAAACTGGGAACAAGAAGCTACCTACCAAACACAAGATTCATATAGAAAGAAACTAGAGAATCTAGCAATAACTGAACTAAGCACAGAAAATAGCTAAATCAGAACAAAATGAGGAGGTTAGGGCAGAATATAGAGAACTAGTAAAAAAATAATAAAAGTTATCGATCTCACGAAGCCGCCGCTCACGAAGGCGGAAGCTGAAACAGCTGGCAGTGATCAGTCAACTCGGTGGAAGTGGGCGGTGATCTCGAAGGTCGGTACATATCATGTATAAATGTATAAATGTATATGTATAGCATATATGCGTGTATATATGTAAATATATGTATATATATTTGTACATACTTACAAACATACATGTATATATGTATCTTTATATTAATATGACTGTATACACAAAACAATTTTATATATCTACATATATATGATGTATACACATAAAAAAATAATATATATATATATATATATATATATATATATATATATGATGTATACACATAAAACAAAATAATAATTGAACGGTGACTGTCTTAAGGTGTGCTTGTTGTAGTAGCTTTTCAAGTACCTTCAGATGATTAATTATTTGACTGAATAGCTCATTATATACTCTTAAATGTAAAAAAGTAGTTTTTGACAGCTACAGCTGCTGGTTTCCAGTTTATTGACTGAGACAGGAACCGTCAGTCATTGTAGCGAGTCAGCAGGAGGGTAGACGGCCTTTTTGTGACACAGATTCAATATAAGATAAATGCCCAGACGGAAAATACCCAGTATTGCGAACAGATGTTGAATTGTTAGTGTTGCACCCACAGCTGCATCTATGAGGTTGAATTGGGGGGGGGGGATGTGCTGACATCACAACGTTTCAGAGTTTTCCATGATTGGTGAAACCCGGAACCACCTCAGTATGTGTTCTGGCGATGAGAGGGCAGGAGGAACTGAACTATCTGGCTAATTCAGTCAGAAACGCTCCAGCAGTGGAACTTGACCCATTTGTTTCTGTGTGGCCTGAGATGGTCGTTATGTGGCATTTGATTGGATGCAACTGTTTCTCATATGCTCTGTGGCGTGTGTGGTCTGTGACCTCTGAGGTGGGTCGGTTCTCAAGTCAAACATCTGAATGATGTGGATGAATATGCTGATGACATACACGCTGTTCGTTTGTCAGTAGGCCTGGAAATCCCACATTAACCGGCCGCCACGTTGACATTTTATTCCCCTCCACATGCAAAAAAACGTGCAACATGCAAAAAACACGCAACATGCAACGACGTGCAAAACATGCAACATGCAAAAAACGTGCAACTTGCAACCCCCCCCCAAAAATAAACCAAACACATTTATTTTGTATTTTTTGATGTGATGGACCCCCCCTCCCCTTCCTTTCCCATATCATATACGTCATATATGGGCGGCACGCTGGCCTTTTGGTTAACACTGTCGCCTCACAGCAAGAAGGTTCTGGGTTCGAACCCCGAGGTTGTCCAACCCTGATGATATGATATGACCCGGGGGTCGTCCTCTGTGTGGAGTTTGCATGTGTTCCCCGTGTCTGCGGTGGATTTCCTCCGAGTGCTCCGGTTTCCATCCATCCATCCATCTGAACCGCTTATCCTGCTCTCAGGGTCGCGGGGATGCTGGAGCCTATCCCAGCGCTGGGATAGGCTCCAGCATCCGGGATTGTACAGGAGCCTACTGCTAAATCACAGTAATCTGATGGCATAACTACTGTGAGGACGCGGTATCCAGCTGTCATTTCACAATAATTTACCGTAAAAACGAAAGTAACCTACTGTGAAAGTAATGCGGCTCATATCCGGTAATCTAGTGTAAATGTGCAGTCAGAAAAAGAAAAAGTATTCTCAGATGGGTTCAGATGGGTTTGAGCCCCAGAGTAGTCCAACCCTGGGGGTGGTCCTGGGGCGTCCTCTGTGGAGTTTGCATGTTCTCCTCGTGTCTGTGTGGGTTTCCTCCGGGGGCTCCAGTTTCCTCCCACAGCCCAGAGACATGTAGGTCAGGTGACTCGGCCGTACTACATTGTCCCTAGGTGTGTGTGTGTGTGTGTCGGCCCTGTGATGGCCTGACGGCCTGTCCACGGTGTCTCTCCGCCTCT
The DNA here is from genome assembly GCF_029633865.1 of Lampris incognitus. Lineage (NCBI taxonomy): Eukaryota > Metazoa > Chordata > Actinopteri > Lampriformes > Lampridae > Lampris > Lampris incognitus. Next base: position 143,482,631 of record NC_079212.1, on the reverse strand, counting down.
CACCCAGTGACTGCTGGGATAGGCTCTAGCATCCCATTGCCCCTGAGCAAGGCAATGGGAAAAGAGCTGGAGTTGGTCCCTGGGTGCAGCATGAAGGTAGCATCCCACTGCTCCTAGCTACACAGATCACAGCTAGGATGGGTTAATTTGCAGTAACTGAATTTCCCCAAGGGGATTAATAGAGGACACTGAATGAATGAATGAATGAATGAATGAATGAATGAATGAATGAATGAATGAATGAATGAATGAATGAATATCAAGGCGCCGTCAGTGCTGTTGGACTGCGGAGAGCAGGAATTGGCTGATGGCATGATTTTCAGATACATATATTTTTCATGAACCCTGTGGACTCTGAACCTATGTTGGGCCCCAGGATTCAGACCTGTCTGCCCAGATAGCAAAATTGCTATGGCCCGGACCCGTTCATCCCACACTCGGCACTTTCATCCGGCCCACATACCGCGTGGAATGATGGCACTTGGGTGGTCTGCTGCTGTATGCCAGATCTGGGCCAGAACCAAGCCATAGCAATGCCGCATGTGCCACATATTTGCCAAAGGTGGCCCATATTAGTTTTGTGATATTTGGGCCATATTCACCATTTACCACACGGGCCACTTCAGGGTCACATCCATTTTGTCAGGGCCAGAAGAAGGCCATCAGTACCGCATCATTGCCTGAAGTGGCCCACATCCGGATGCCATCTGGGTGTCGCCTACATGCACCATCAACAACTTGAAGCTGCATGACACAAACATAAAGCTGGCGTACGGCACCGTGCTGAAACGCAGCGTAACAGCAACCGGCCATTAACAGGAGTGGAATACCAAACCCATTTACCGGCAAACTCGCACTTATTCAGGCACAAACAAAAGTGGGGTCAACGATCACAGTTGCCTCTTGGCCGCCACGGCGCCCACGCTGCATCTCAGACGCTGCACATGTGGCTGCAGCAGCGGCAGTTGGTTCGCAGGCGTGAGTGTCAGGCCTGCGTGGCTCCCACACGAGGGCCACGTGGTCTTTCGGTAAGTGCATCGCCCGCCCTCGGAGAGACGCGGAGCGATGGAGAGATCCGGAGGGAATGGGGAAAATAAGCACTTGTCTTCATTTCTGGAAAACAAAACATACAGAAAGTCAGCTGTCATCTGCCAAGTGTGCTTATGTACAAGATGTTTGACCGGGCGTGCTGCTCTCACTTAGCACAAAGTTTAGCTATCAAAACTAAGGATATGCATAAAAAGTAAAAGAAATATGGTTAAGGGTGCAGATCCATGCACGAGCAGCACTACAGGTAACAGAACAGGGCTTTGCTATAGACCCGTTTATGACCTAAGTCACGCATAGTATGCCCGCGCATTTTGGCAGCAAAATGACGCGATGACTGTTCACCAGCCGGGAAAGGGTCTATAAGGAGGCTCTGATAAGGCTGCTCTCTCCGAGGCATGAGGCCTAATATAGTATTGCATAGTGGTAAATATTATTTTGCAGGTGTGATGATGAAGAAAAAGGAAAAAACCCTGTTACTTCTGGGGTGGTCGGGCGTTCCTGCAGACATAGTTGGCCGTGTCTGCGGGTGGGAAGCCGGATGTGGGTGTGTGTCCTGGTCGCTGCACTAGCGCCTCCTCTGATCGGTCGGTGCACCTGTTCAGAGGGGGGAGGGGGAACTGGGGTGGAATAGCGTGATCCTCCCACAAGCTACGTCCCCCTGGTGAAACTCCTCACTATCAGGTGGAAAGCAGCGGCTGGCGACTCCACGTGTAGAGACCTTCGATGGTGTTTCAAGCCCCCAACATACTCTTCCAGACAGCGCTGCATGGAAGGCACTCCCCGCCCCCTACAGTTTCAGCCAATCACAGCACTGGCGCTAACCCTAACCCTAAACAGTGCTGTGATTGGCTGAAACTGTAGGGGGCGGGGAGTGCCTTCCATGCAGCGCTGCCTTGAAGAGTACGTTGGGGGCTTAAAACGTCATCGAGCTGTAGAGACTGTCCACCAAAAAACGACCCCATAGGTCGTTTGTACAAGCAGCGTATTACGACCTACAGTTACGTTATAAAGCTAAGCGACCTCTAGCGGCCGTGCTGCCAATAGCAATCGTAGTTACCATACTAGACAGTGAAACAACACAGAAACGCACTGACTACATATTCTGTTGTTCTCAGATAGTTTTTCTCACTATTTACTGACGACTTACCTTTATTAGCCTGTCTATGAGGCGCTGTAAAAAGTAGATAAAAACCCACAATGCACAGAGGCGAAAAGTATCTGTGGCATATCTCCTGCCGCCGGTAGGGGCGCTAGTTTAGGAAACGCTCCTGTGGGTCGTATTAGAGGACATACGACCTATGTGGTCGTATGGGCTGGAGGACTTGCACGCGTATTGGAGGAGGTGGTAGTCTGCAGCCGTCCCCGGACCTGCAGAGGGGGTGGCGCAGCGACCGGGATGGCTCAG